>NW_025814033.1:1364171-1557319 GCF_021917145.1 Hypomesus transpacificus | reverse complement strand
ATTATTATTACACTTCTTCTGTCATTGGAGTCCTATGGCAGCCCCCTAGAACCGTATGGTAAAAAGTTGTGAAATTTGGCACACTCATTAAGCACAATCCCTTCTTTATATTCACCAAGTTTCATGTCTTCCATTGGAGCACTCTAGCGCCACCAACTGGTCAAAGTTGGACTTGTGTTTACATACGTAACTTTTGAACCGTATGACCGATTTTCAAAAATGAAGGTACCGTTGGATTCCCTGGATCGAGACGAGTTCAACGCACACCATGGCGTCAATTTCCGGTTATATAGATTTTCTGCCATTTTGAATTTTGTGAAAAAAACGTTTTTTTGCTTCTCCTCCCTCAATTTTTGTCAAATCTTCCCCAGAATTGGCACACATCATCATCAGACCAACCCTCACAGAAGTTATCAAAGGATATTTGATTTTCAAAACCGTTTGTCCAGTACAGCCAATCAAAATTGGCAACAAAGCAACCAAACAGGAAGTTGGATCATATCTCGGCTAATCTTTAAGAAATCAACCCCAAACCTGGTGTGATGACTCGGAACCCTCTTCTGAGGCTGTCCAATGAATTTGGTGTCACGTCATTACTGGGCGTGGCCGCGGGAAGCAAAAATGTGTTTTGGCCAATAACTGTTGATTTGTTTGCCTTTATTAAGGAATTCCTTTGTTTCATGATATCTTGGGACGTCCCGTGTGTGACCCATCATCATTTGTGATAATAGCCGAATTAAAGCGGCCGCCATTTTGAATTCATTGAAAAATGTTTTTTTCTCTACTCCTCCTACACATGTTGTCCAATCTTCACCAAATTTCGCAGAGATTATCTTCAGACCAAGCCTCACAAAGGCCATCACATGATTGTTTGATTTTCACAACCGTTTTACCCGGTACAGGCAATCAAAATGTGCAATTAAGCCATCAAACAGGAAGTTGGGTCGTATCTCAGCAAATCTTTGATGGATTCACACCAAACTTGCTGCATGCACTCGGAACCCTGTTCTGAGGATTTCTAAAGTGTTTTATGGGTCATTTGACTGCTTGGCCACCACATCGCTGCTTGCAGCTATATTTGGTGGCCAAGCCGCGAAGCGGCGAAGCCACATAAGTGATTCTACCTTTTCTTATTAGGATTCCTCCGTCAGGAGGAAACCTATTGTTATTGTTAGTTTTATTATTAGGATTCCTCCGTCAGGAGGAAACCTATTGTTATTGTTAGTTTTATTATTATTATTATTCTTGTTCCATGGAAGTCAATGGCAGCCCCTAGAACACTTCGACAACTTTTTGTGAAATTTGGCACACTCATTAAGGACAGTTGATTCTATACCTACACCAAGTTTCATGTCTCCCATTAGACCACTCCAGCGCCACCAACGGGTCAAAGTTGGACTTGTGTTTACACACGCAACTTTTGAACCGTATGACCCATTTTCAAAAATGAGGTACCATTGGATTCCCTGGTTCAAGCCGAGTTCACGCACCCCATGGCGTCAATTTCCGGTTATATAGATTTTCCGCTACTTCCGGTTTTATCAAAAACCTTTGAAAGCCTACTCCTCCTACAATTTTTGTCATATCTTCTTCAAAGTTACCAGAGATGATCTTCAGACCAAGCGTCACAAAAGTTATCGAAAAGAATTTTGATCCTCACAACCGTTTGTCCGGTACAGCCAATCAAATCATCAGAAAGCCGCCAAACAGGATGTGAAGTCATGTCTCAGCAAATCTTTGAGATATCAACACGAAACTTGGTATATCGATGGAAGACACTACAACATGTTACCCGTGTGTAAAGGCAACTTCATATCTCCAAAGATGATTGATATAAAGCAAATTGAACTTATCGCTAACGCTAAAATAATGCTTTACACATCAGCCAGTCAAAAACTGATACTCTGATTCAATCACAAGTTCATATGAAGACTCTTGAGAATGTTTATAACACAAATCTGTGAAAAAGTTGACTGTAAGATCAAAGGTCGATTTTTGGTGAATATTTGAAACATGCTTGCTTGGCTAATTTCTAGCCAAATTTCCAATGAATGTCTCCCCTCCTCCTGCCCCGCGCGTGCTCCACATCCTCACACACTCAGCCTTAACTTACACACGCGCGGGCTTGGCAAGACGCACACGCAACATTTCAGGAGAGTGTGGGCTGACCAAGCCCCCACTCATTCCTTGGTTTCTAGCCAAGGCCTTGTGGATCTTGTAATCTTGGATCTCTTAACAAAAGCTGATCTTTTTAGTATTGCATTTCCGATTTTGTATGCAATGGTAAAAAGTTATACAAATCCTGAAACATTGATATATATATATGTATTTATATATATATAAATCTTTATTTCAGACGCCAAGTTCCACATAAAATAACAGACATAGAGCTATAAAAAAGAGAGTAAAACGAAAACATAAAACATAGATAATACAGTGCATAAAAAGTATGAAGACCTTTTGTGCCAATGTAGTCTTAAGTTCCAAGTAATCGATAGCAGCTCTTTAGAGGGTTGACCAGGGCCTCTACTATTCAGTTTCTCAGACTTGTCCAGTCGACACATGAAACCATACATCAGTTGTCCTCAGGAGTGCCTTACAGGTTGGTACGTGCTTAGACAGAAACAACTGACCAGCACTATGCCACCTAGGCACATTAAGTAGCAATCTAAAAGCATCATTGAAACCATACATCAGTTGTCTCAGGATTGCCTTACAGGTTGGTACGTGCTTAGACACAAACAACTGACTAGCACTATGCCACCTTGGCACATTAAGTAGCAATCTAAAAGCATCATTGTAGGCTACTTTCAGTATCTGTATACTCCTTTACCTGTACATAGACCACAAATGAGCAGTGTACAATGGTGTTATGTAGGTTCTAAACAGGGAACATTTAACTGAATCTGAGCACATAGAAAACGTCCTTAATAACATACTGGCCTGAGAATATATTTGACAGCGCTGTTGATACATATCGTTGTCATCTGTCCAATCATCACAAATGACATGTCCCAGATATTTTATTTCCTCACAAACACCAAGGGGACTGCCAGATAAATAAAAGGTAGGGAAGGTTAATTTCCTGTCCTGATTACTTCTGACTATCATTATGTGGCTTTTCTTTGCATTATATTTTATATCATGATCTAAGCCATACTGAGAGCACACCCATAGCATCTGTTGCAACAGGCTGAGTGGAACCAGATTATCTGCGTACATCAGATGATTGACAATAGATTCACCAACAAGACAGCCTGTATTTGTCTTATTCAGCTGGCTTGATAAGTCGTCTATATCCATATTAAACAAAAAGGGAAATCAAATTCCTCCTTGTCGAACTCCGTTACCAACATGGAAAGGAGCTGATACAACATTGTCCCATTTGAAATGAAAAGTTTGATTGGCATACCAGAAACACCAAAATCCTCACAAGAGGTTTAGGGAAACCTCTCGCTATTAGCTTCATAAACAGTTTTTCATGACAAATTCGATCCAAAGCTTTGTAAGCATCAATAAAGCATAAAAATACAGATGAATTAAGACTTGTGTACCTGAGACAATCTCCTTCAGAGCATAGATACAGAGATCAGTACCATGTTTTCTTTTAAAACCAAACTGATTTTCTGCAGTCAGAATATACATTTGCAATTTCAATCAAATAATTCTCTCAAACACTTTAGACAAGATACTGGCCAATGCAATGGGTCGATAGTTGTCTATGCTGTTCAGTTTACCAGCCTTATCTTTAACAACAGGCACTAACAGTACTGACATAATAGAGTTTGGTAGAACACCATGAACCATAATTCCAGTGAGACACATGGCTAGAAATGGACTGAGTCTATAACTGGCATTTTTTAGATGCTCTGCAGAAATGCAATCCATACCACAAGCTTTGTTGTTGTCTAGCATGTGGATGGCATCATAAATATCTACTGATCTAACTATCAAGTCTGCAGAGATACCTTTATATTGATTATCAATTCTCACTGTGTTACTTTTAACACAATTAAATAGTTTACTGTAGTGCTCATGCCATAGATCAGCAATCTTCTCTGGACAACTAACCCCTTTGATATCAGAAGGGAGGGGAGTTCTGTTATTATTTATGATCTTGACCTCCTTCCAGAAGTCAGTAAGATTGTTATTCTGCATCTTTCTGGCCAGCGAGTCTGCTCTCATTGTGTTTTCATTTCTCTTAATGAAACGAGTGCATATTTAAATCTAGCATTTGTGAGGTTTTTGTTATCAAGCAGCACTCTCTGTCTGGGTCTGCCTGCCTCTGACCAGACTCTAAAGGCTTCTCTAGCAGCAGCATGTTGCTCAGACACAAACTCATTCCAGACAGGCCGTGCGTTAGGGACCTTACTCTTGTGATTAATAAAACCTTCACTGAAAGCATAAAGACATTTGACAATATCATCATACATGGCACAGAGCTTTTCAGCATGATGTTTATCCTTGCAGTTCATATCCGTGCACATTAGGGCATCCCTAGAAAATGCAACATCACTATGTAAGCTGTCAGTTAATAGAGAATATCTGTGCCGAACCTCTTTGGTCAATTTTGACCAGTCCAGTTTTCTTGGGGGGCCAGCAACAAGGGTACACTCTCAACATTTAGCAGCATAGCAACTGGTATGTGATCAGTGGTGGCCAGCCCATAACACATCTCTATACTTTCCAGTGAGTCATGAGAATCGGCTGTGGTTACAATATGGTCTAGCCAGGAAGTTGTGTGCCACGTTTCACTTATATAGGTAAAACTTGTATCAGGCAATAACGCTTGATATAATTAATTTAGTTTCATTACAGAACTGCTGCAGATGTTGTGCGAATAAACACTTATCTGACATGTCAGCATTAAAATCACCCATGACATAGACACAACATGAACTATTGTCCTCTATGAAGGACTGAATAAAAGCTAACCTGTTCTGAAATTCATCCTCATGGTCATAGGATTCATATGGTGTGTACACATTTACAATAGTACATTTATTTTCATTGTGATTAAACTCCAACCCAATAGCCCAGTCAACGTTAAGCCACACCACCTTTACCGTTGGGTCATATTTTATGTTCCACAGTATAGCTACACCACCAGCTATCCTCCCACAAACCATTCTCATGCTGAGATCGGTAGTGGACTCTCCAGCACCATGAAAGTTCTTGTGTAGGGAGTTCAATTTGTCCAGATCTTGCTTGGTCATCCAGGTTTCTTGAAGGCAGACAATGTCACTCTCGTCCAGCAATGTGTCCACCACCAAACGTCTTGATCTATCAGCAGCAGTATGTCCTACTCGGAGGCCACGAGCGTTGTAGGATACAACCCGCATTAATGATCTACCACGGACCCATCAGGGCAGCTGGCCGGTGTGTCTGTCTCCCTGGTCTCTACATATAGGCCTACATTCATCCCAGCATCATGACTGAGCTGAAGCTCGGTACCCTGAGAGCGGGGGGTATTCTCTGGTCGAGCTTTTTTGAAAGTATAGACCAAGGGTAATTACCAAACCACAACTGTCCCACCATTACCCATATGTGGCGCTACATTCCACGCCCTAAAGCACAAAGGCTTTCTGGAATGGATAGGCTAACCAAGCCCCCTCCCTTCACTCCTTGAGTTGAAATAAAGGCCCTTGTGGATCCTGGTGGTATTATATTTCAGATTTGGTATCCCATTGGTAATTCTGCAGCATAGATTTTTCTATACAGTTCCAATTTGTCAAGAATATACATTTTTCAATGGTTCGCAATGTTTGGAGGAATCCGCCATTACTGCTTGCAGTTATATTTAGGATTCCTCCGTCAGGAGGAAACCTATTGTTATTGTTAGTTTTATTAGGATTCCTCCGTCAGGAGGAAACCTATTGTTATTGTTAGTTTTATTATTAGGATTCCTCCGTCAGGAGGAAACCTATTGTTATTGTTAGTTTTATTATTATTATTATTCTTGTTCCATGGAAGTCAATGGCAGCCCCTAGAACACTTCGACAACTTTTTGTGAAATTTGGCACACTCATTAAGGACAGTTGATTCTATACCTACACCAAGTTTCATGTCTCCCATTAGACCACTCCAGCGCCACCAACGGGTCAAAGTTGGACTTGTGTTTACACACGCAACTTTTGAACCGTATGACCCATTTTCAAAAATGAGGTACCATTGGATTCCCTGGTTCAAGCCGAGTTCAACGCACCCCATGGCGTCAATTTCCGGTTATATAGATTTTCCGCTACTTCCGGTTTTATCAAAAACCTTTGAAAGCCTACTCCTCCTACAATTTTTGTCATATCTTCTTCAAAGTTACCAGAGATGATCTTCAGACCAAGCGTCACAAAAGTTATCGAAAAGAATTTTGATCCTCACAACCGTTTGTCCGGTACAGCCAATCAAATTCATCAGAAAAGCCGCCAAACAGGATGTGAAGTCATGTCTCAGCAAATCTTTGAGATATCAACACGAAACTTGGTATATCGATGGAAGACACTACAACATGTTACCGTGTGCAAAGGCAACTTCATATCTCCAAAAATGATTGATATAAAGCAAATTGAACTTATCGCTAACGCTAAAATAATGCTTTACACATCAGCCAGTCAAAAACTGATACTCTGATTCAATCACAAGTTCATATGAAGACTCTTGAGAATGTTTATAACACAAATCTGTGAAAAAGTTGACTGTAAGATCAAAGGTCGATTTTTGGTGAATATTTGAAACATGCTTGCTTGGCTAATTTCTAGCCAAATTTCCAATGAATGTCTCCCCTCCTCCTGCCCGCGCGTGCTCCACATCCTCACACACTCAGCCTTAACTTACACACGCGCGGGCTTGGCAAGACGCACACGCAACATTTCAGGAGAGTGTGGGCTGACCAAGCCCCCACTCATTCCTTGGTTTCTAGCCAAGGCCTTGTGGATCTTGTAATCTTGGATCTCTTAACAAAAGCTGATCTTTTTAGTATTGCATTTCCGATTTTGTATGCAATGGTAAAAAGTTATACAAATCCTGAAACATTGATATATATATATGTATTTATATATATATAAATCTTTATTTCAGACGCCAAGTTCCACATAAAATAACAGACATAGAGCTATAAAAAAGAGAGTAAAACGAAAACATAAAACATAGATAATACAGTGCATAAAAAGTATGAAGACTTTTGTGCCAATGTAGTCTTAAGTTCCAAGTAATCGATAGCAGCTCTTTAGAGGGTTGACCAGGGCCTCTACTATTCAGTTCTCAGACTTGTCCAGTCGACACATGAAACCATACATCAGTTGTCTCAGGAGTGCCTTACAGGTTGGTACGTGCTTAGACAGAAACAACTGACCAGCACTATGCCACCTAGGCACATTAAGTAGCAATCTAAAAGCATCATTGAAACCATACATCAGTTGTCTCAGGATTGCCTTACAGGTTGGTACGTGCTTAGACACAAACAACTGACTAGCACTATGCCACCTTGGCACATTAAGTAGCAATCTAAAAGCATCATTGTAGGCTACTTTCAGTATCTGTATACTCCTTTACCTGTACATAGACCACAAATGAGCAGTGTACAATGGTGTTATGTAGGTTCTAAACAGGGAACATTTAACTGAATCTGAGCACATAGAAAACGTCCTTAATAACATACTGGCCTGAGAATATATTTGACAGCGCTGTTGATACATATCGTTGTCATCTGTCCAATCATCAGAAATGACATGGCAGATATTTTATTTCCTCACAAACACCAAGGGGACTGCCAGATAAATAAAAGGTAGGGAAGGTTAATTTCCTGTCCTGATTACTTCTGACTATCATTATGTGGCTTTTCTTTGCATTATATTTTATATCATGATCTAAGCCATACTGAGAGCACACCCATAGCATCTGTTGCAACAGGCTGAGTGGAACCAGATAATCTGCGTACATCAGATGATTGACAATAGATTCACCAACAAGACAGCCTGTATTTGTCTTATTCAGCTGGCTTGATAAGTCGTCCATATCCATATTAAACAAAAAGGGAAATCAAATTCCTCCTTGTCGAACTCCGTTACCAACATGGAAAGCAGCTGATACAACATTGTCCCATTTAACATGAAAAGTTTGATTGGCATACCAGAACACCAAAATCCTCACAAGAGGTTTAGGGAAACCTCTCGCTATTAGCTTCATAAACAGTTTTTCATGACAAATTCGATCGAAAGCTTTGTAAGCATCAATAAAGCATAAAAATACAGATGAATTAAGACTTGTGTACCTGAGACAATCTCCTTCAGAGCATAGATACAGAGATCAGTACCATGTTTTCTTTTAAAACCAAACTGATTTTCTGCAGTCAGAATATACATTTCCAATTTCAATCAAATAATTCTCTCAAACACTTTAGACAAGATACTGGCCAATGCAATGGGTCGATAGTTGTGTAGCCCGGGTGGTAAACATTTCTGTTGAAACAATCCTATTACATAAATATAAAAGTTTGAATACATAATACTTAAGTTCATAGTTTAATAAATAGACTTTAAGGTTTGAGAGTATGATTTTGATTTGATGAGAAATGCATATTGTTCATGTTTTACTGAATACAGCATTTGGAAATGTATATCTGTTGTTTAAAAAACGCATGTTAAAATGTACCGGTTACAAATATGAAGAGAGTAAGATGAATGTTTTGTGAATCTATGTTGTTGCTTTAATTTTGATTATGATGTTAAGCCAATCCGGTTTGAGGTCAAAGGGCAGGGTAACACGGGAAGTTGGGGTAGATGAGGTTGGAGTAGAAAAAGACAGAGCGAGCGGAGGAGTTGGAGGGAGAAGAAAATTGTAGCGTACGGTAAAATACCAAGAGTGAAGATTTTATATTATCATTAGTGGTGTTATGTTTATATTGTTGGGTGAATATCTCAACCAACAACAATAACCCAGAAAGAGGAGTTTGGCTGTTGGCGGTTTTGGATTAAGCACGGGCTTTGCCGCCAGACTAGCGACAGCGAGTGCCAGGTTGGAGCCGGTGGAGGTCGGGATTGTCGTCGTCCTCAGTCTTCTTCCTGAGTTGGTTCGTCTCGTAAATCCACGAGAGTATTTGGTCGGTCTCTCCTTCACCTGCTGCCGCCCTTCTGCCGCAGTGCGTGTGCTACCGCACTGCTGATCCGAGGTACCAGCTCCTTGTTATTTTGTGCCATCCTGGCGAAACAGCCATTTTGTTTACGGCTACAACGCACACGAGCTACACTCAGGCCTGCACCGTAGAACTGTACTGAATTAAGGTATTCGTGTAGTTAGCATTGCCGGCTAGTTTGTATTGTGTGTCCATGTGCATTACGATGTCATGTAAATGTTGAACCAATAACTGAAGAACTGATTTTTTGTCTGAAGTAAATCTTTCCTGTTTTTGTTTAACAGTTGGTTGTATTGTTTTTTTCATATGTTAAATTGGTTTAAGTTAGTAACAATTACTAACGAACTCAGGTTAGCCACCTCTCATTACAAATCCACCAAACTAGAGAGGCGCTACAGTTGTCTATGCTGTTCAGTTTACCAGCCTTATCTTTAACAACAGGCACTAACAGTACTGACATAATAGAGTTCGGTAGAACACCATGAACCATAATTCCAGTGAGACACATGGCTAGAAATGGACTGAGTCTATAACTGGCATTTTTTAGATGCTCTGCAGAAATGGAATCCATACCACAAGCTTTGTTGTTGTCTAGCATGTGGATGGCATCATAAATATCTACTGATCTAACTATCAAGTCTGCAGAGATACCTTTATATTGATTATCAATTCTCACTGTGTTACTTTGAACACAATTAAATAGTTTACTGTAGTGCTCATGCCATAGATCAGCAATCTTCTCTGGACAACTAACCCCTTTGATATCAGAAGGGAGGGGAGTTCTGTTATTATTTATGATCTTGACCTCCTTCCAGAAGTCAGTAAGATTGTTATTCTGCATCTTTCTGGCCAGCGAGTCTGCTCTCATTGTGTTTTCATTTCTCTTAATGAAACGAGTGCATATTTAAATCTAGCATTTGTGAGGTTTTTGTTATCAAGCAGCACTCTCTGTCTGGGTCTGCCTGCCTCTGACCAGACTCTAAAGGCTTCTCTAGCAGCAGCATGTTGCTCAGACACAAACTCATTCCAGACAGGCCGTGCGTTAGGGACCTTACTCTTGTGATTAATAAAAGGTTCACTGGAAGCATAAAGACATTTGACAATATCATCATACATGGCACAGAGCTTTTCAGCATTATGTTTATCCTTGCAGTTCATATCCGAGAATTAGTTAATAGAGAATATCTGTGCCGAACCTCTTTGGTCAATTTTGACCAGTCCAGTTTTCTTGGGGGGCCAGCAACAAGGGTACACTCTCAACATTTAGCAGCATAGCAACTGGTATGTGATCAGTGGTGGCCAGCCCATAACACATCTCTATACTTTCCAGTGAGTCATGAGAATCGGCTGTGGTTACAATATGGTCTAGCCAGGAAGTTGTGTGCCACGTTTCACTTATATAGGTAAAACTTGTATCAGGCAATAACGCTTGATATAATTAATTTAGTTTCATTACAGAACTGCTGCAGATGTTGTGCGAATAAACACTTATCTGACATGTCAGCATTAAAATCACCCATGACATAGACACAACATGAACTATTGTCCTCTATGAAGGACTGAATAAAAGCTAACCTGTTCTGAAATTCATCCTCATGGTCATAGGATTCATATGGTGTGTACACATTTACAATAGTACATTTATTTTCATTGTGATTAAACTCCAACCCAATAGCCCAGTCAACGTTAAGCCACACCACCTTTACCGTTGGGTCATATTTTATGTTCCACAGTATAGCTACACCACCAGCTATCCTCCCACAAACCATTCTCATGCTGAGATCGGTAGTGGACTCTCCAGCACCATGAAAGTTCTTGTGTAGGGAGTTCAATTTGTCCAGATCTTGCTTGGTCATCCAGGTTTCTTGAAGGCAGACAATGTCACTCTCGTCCAGCAATGTGTCCACCACCAAACGTCTTGATCTATCAGCAGCAGTATGTCCTACTCGGAGGCCACGAGCGTTGTAGGATACAACCCGCATTAATGATCTACCACGGACCCATCAGGGCAGCTGGCCGGTGTGTCTGTCTCCCTGGTCTCTACATATAGGCCTACATTCATCCCAGCATCATGACTGAGCTGAAGCTCGGTACCCTGAGAGCGGGGGGTATTCTCTGGTCGAGCTTTTTTGAAAGTATAGACCAAGGGTAATTACCAAACCACAACTGTCCCACCATTACCCATATGTGGCGCTACATTCCACGCCCTAAAGCACAAAGGCTTTCTGGAATGGATAGGCTAACCAAGCCCCCTCCCTTCACTCCTTGAGTTGAAATAAAGGCCCTTGTGGATCCTGGTGGTATTATATTTCAGATTTGGTATCCCATTGGTAATTCTGCAGCATAGATTTTTCTATACAGTTCCAATTTGTCAAGAATATACATTTTTCAATGGTTCGCAATGTTTGGAGGAATCCGCCATTACTGCTTGCAGTTATATTTAGGATTCCTCCGTCAGGAGGAAACCTATTGTTATTGTTAGTTTTATTATTATTATTATTCTTGTTCCATGGAAGTCAATGGCAGCCCCTAGAACACTTCGACAACTTTTTGTGAAATTTGGCACACTCATTAAGGACAGTTGATTCTATACCTACACCAAGTTTCATGTCTCCCATTAGACCACTCCAGCGCCACCAATGGGTCAAAGTTGGACTTGTGTTTACACACGCAACTTTTGAACCGTATGACCCATTTTCAAAAATGAGGTACCATTGGATTCCCTGGTTCAAGCCGAGTTCAACGCACCCCATGGCGTCAATTTCCGGTTATATAGATTTTCCGCTACTTCCGGTTTTATCAAAAACCTTTGAAAGCCTACTCCTCCTACAATTTTTGTCATATCTTCTTCAAAGTTACCAGAGATGATCTTCAGACCAAGCGTCACAAAAGTTATCGAAAAGAATTTTGATCCTCACAACCGTTTGTCCGGTACAGCCAATCAAATTCATCAGAAAAGCCGCCAAACAGGATGTGAAGTCATGTCTCAGCAAATCTTTGAGATATCAACACGAAACTTGGTATATCGATGGAAGACACTACAACATGTTACCGTGTGCAAAGGCAACTTCATATCTCCAAAAATGATTGATATAAAGCAAATTGAACTTATCGCTAACGCTAAAATAATGCTTTACACATCAGCCAGTCAAAAACTGATACTCTGATTCAATCACAAGTTCATATGAAGACTCTTGAGAATGTTTATAACACAAATCTGTGAAAAAGTTGACTGTAAGATCAAAGGTCGATTTTTGGTGAATATTTGAAACATGCTTGCTTGGCTAATTTCTAGCCAAATTTCCAATGAATGTCTCCCCTCCTCCTGCCCGCGCGTGCTCCACATCCTCACACACTCAGCCTTAACTTACACACGCGCGGGCTTGGCAAGACGCACACGCAACATTTCAGGAGAGTGTGGGCTGAC
Source organism: Hypomesus transpacificus (assembly GCF_021917145.1). Taxonomy (NCBI): domain Eukaryota; kingdom Metazoa; phylum Chordata; class Actinopteri; order Osmeriformes; family Osmeridae; genus Hypomesus; species Hypomesus transpacificus. The sequence goes on along the minus strand of NW_025814033.1, from coordinate 1,544,768 downwards.
CAAGCCCCCACTCATTCCTTGGTTTCTAGCCAAGGCCTTGTGGATCTTGTAATCTTGGATCTCTTAACAAAAGCTGATCTTTTTAGTATTGCATTTCCGATTTTGTATGCAATGGTAAAAAGTTATACAAATCCTGAAACATTGATATATATATATGTATTTATATATATATAAATCTTTATTTCAGACGCCAAGTTCCACATAAAATAACAGACATAGAGCTATAAAAAAGAGAGTAAAACGAAAACATAAAACATAGATAATACAGTGCATAAAAAGTATGAAGACTTTTGTGCCAATGTAGTCTTAAGTTCCAAGTAATCGATAGCAGCTCTTTAGAGGGTTGACCAGGGCCTCTACTATTCAGTTCTCAGACTTGTCCAGTCGACACATGAAACCATACATCAGTTGTCTCAGGAGTGCCTTACAGGTTGGTACGTGCTTAGACAGAAACAACTGACCAGCACTATGCCACCTAGGCACATTAAGTAGCAATCTAAAAGCATCATTGAAACCATACATCAGTTGTCTCAGGATTGCCTTACAGGTTGGTACGTGCTTAGACACAAACAACTGACTAGCACTATGCCACCTTGGCACATTAAGTAGCAATCTAAAAGCATCATTGTAGGCTACTTTCAGTATCTGTATACTCCTTTACCTGTACATAGACCACAAATGAGCAGTGTACAATGGTGTTATGTAGGTTCTAAACAGGGAACATTTAACTGAATCTGAGCACATAGAAAACGTCCTTAATAACATACTGGCCTGAGAATATATTTGACAGCGCTGTTGATACATATCGTTGTCATCTGTCCAATCATCAGAAATGACATGGCAGATATTTTATTTCCTCACAAACACCAAGGGGACTGCCAGATAAATAAAAGGTAGGGAAGGTTAATTTCCTGTCCTGATTACTTCTGACTATCATTATGTGGCTTTTCTTTGCATTATATTTTATATCATGATCTAAGCCATACTGAGAGCACACCCATAGCATCTGTTGCAACAGGCTGAGTGGAACCAGATAATCTGCGTACATCAGATGATTGACAATAGATTCACCAACAAGACAGCCTGTATTTGTCTTATTCAGCTGGCTTGATAAGTCGTCCATATCCATATTAAACAAAAAGGGAAATCAAATTCCTCCTTGTCGAACTCCGTTACCAACATGGAAAGCAGCTGATACAACATTGTCCCATTTAACATGAAAAGTTTGATTGGCATACCAGAACACCAAAATCCTCACAAGAGGTTTAGGGAAACCTCTCGCTATTAGCTTCATAAACAGTTTTTCATGACAAATTCGATCGAAAGCTTTGTAAGCATCAATAAAGCATAAAAATACAGATGAATTAAGACTTGTGTACCTGAGACAATCTCCTTCAGAGCATAGATACAGAGATCAGTACCATGTTTTCTTTTAAAACCAAACTGATTTTCTGCAGTCAGAATATACATTTCCAATTTCAATCAAATAATTCTCTCAAACACTTTAGACAAGATACTGGCCAATGCAATGGGTCGATAGTTGTGTAGCCCGGGTGGTAAACATTTCTGTTGAAACAATCCTATTACATAAATATAAAAGTTTGAATACATAATACTTAAGTTCATAGTTTAATAAATAGACTTTAAGGTTTGAGAGTATGATTTTGATTTGATGAGAAATGCATATTGTTCATGTTTTACTGAATACAGCATTTGGAAATGTATATCTGTTGTTTAAAAAACGCATGTTAAAATGTACCGGTTACAAATATGAAGAGAGTAAGATGAATGTTTTGTGAATCTATGTTGTTGCTTTAATTTTGATTATGATGTTAAGCCAATCCGGTTTGAGGTCAAAGGGCAGGGTAACACGGGAAGTTGGGGTAGATGAGGTTGGAGTAGAAAAAGACAGAGCGAGCGGAGGAGTTGGAGGGAGAAGAAAATTGTAGCGTACGGTAAAATACCAAGAGTGAAGATTTTATATTATCATTAGTGGTGTTATGTTTATATTGTTGGGTGAATATCTCAACCAACAACAATAACCCAGAAAGAGGAGTTTGGCTGTTGGCGGTTTTGGATTAAGCACGGGCTTTGCCGCCAGACTAGCGACAGCGAGTGCCAGGTTGGAGCCGGTGGAGGTCGGGATTGTCGTCGTCCTCAGTCTTCTTCCTGAGTTGGTTCGTCTCGTAAATCCACGAGAGTATTTGGTCGGTCTCTCCTTCACCTGCTGCCGCCCTTCTGCCGCAGTGCGTGTGCTACCGCACTGCTGATCCGAGGTACCAGCTCCTTGTTATTTTGTGCCATCCTGGCGAAACAGCCATTTTGTTTACGGCTACAACGCACACGAGCTACACTCAGGCCTGCACCGTAGAACTGTACTGAATTAAGGTATTCGTGTAGTTAGCATTGCCGGCTAGTTTGTATTGTGTGTCCATGTGCATTACGATGTCATGTAAATGTTGAACCAATAACTGAAGAACTGATTTTTTGTCTGAAGTAAATCTTTCCTGTTTTTGTTTAACAGTTGGTTGTATTGTTTTTTTCATATGTTAAATTGGTTTAAGTTAGTAACAATTACTAACGAACTCAGGTTAGCCACCTCTCATTACAAATCCACCAAACTAGAGAGGCGCTACAGTTGTCTATGCTGTTCAGTTTACCAGCCTTATCTTTAACAACAGGCACTAACAGTACTGACATAATAGAGTTCGGTAGAACACCATGAACCATAATTCCAGTGAGACACATGGCTAGAAATGGACTGAGTCTATAACTGGCATTTTTTAGATGCTCTGCAGAAATGGAATCCATACCACAAGCTTTGTTGTTGTCTAGCATGTGGATGGCATCATAAATATCTACTGATCTAACTATCAAGTCTGCAGAGATACCTTTATATTGATTATCAATTCTCACTGTGTTACTTTGAACACAATTAAATAGTTTACTGTAGTGCTCATGCCATAGATCAGCAATCTTCTCTGGACAACTAACCCCTTTGATATCAGAAGGGAGGGGAGTTCTGTTATTATTTATGATCTTGACCTCCTTCCAGAAGTCAGTAAGATTGTTATTCTGCATCTTTCTGGCCAGCGAGTCTACTCTCATTGTGTTTTCATTTCTCTTAATGAAACGAGTGCATATTTAAATCTAGCATTTGTGAGGTTTTTGTTATCAAGCAGCACTCCCTGTCTGGGTCTGCCTGCCTCTGACCAGACTCTAAAGGCTTCTCTAGCAGCAGCATGTTGCTCAGACACAAACTCATTCCAGACAGGCCGTGCGTTAGGGACCTTACTCTTGTGATTAATAAAAGGTTCACTGGAAGCATAAAGACATTTGACAATATCATCATACATGGCACAGAGCTTTTCAGCATGATGTTTATCCTTGCAGTTCATATCCGTGCACATTAGGGCATCCCTAGAAAATGCAACATCACTATGTAAGCTGTCAGTTAATAGAGAATATCTGTGCCGAACCTCTTTGGTCAATTTTGACCAGTCCAGTTTTCTTGGGGGGCCAGCAACAAGGGTACAATCTCAACATTTAGCAGCATAGCAACTGGTATGTGATCAGTGGTGGCCAGCCCATAACACATCTCTATACTTTCCAGTGAGTCATGAGCATCGGCTGTGGTTACAATATGGTCTAGCCAGGAAGTTGTGTGCCACGTTTCACTTATATAGGTAAAACTTGTATCAGGCAATAACGCTTGATATAATTAATTTAGTTTCATTACAGAACTGCTGCAGATGTTGTGCGAATAAACGCTTATCTGACATTTCAGCATTAAAATCACCCATGACATAGACACAACATGAACTATTGTCCTCTATGAAGGACTGAATAAAAGCTAACCTGTTCTGAAATTCATCCTCATGGTCATAGGATTCATATGGTGTGTACACATTTACAATAGTAAATTTATTTTCATTGTGATTAAACTCCAACCCAATAGCCCAGTCAACGTTAAGCCACACCACCTTTACCGTTGGGTCATATTTTATGTTCCACAGTATAGCTACACCACCAGCTATCCTCCCACAAACCATTCTCATGCTGAGATTGGTAGTGGACTCTCCAGCACTATGAAACATCTTGTGTAGGGAGTTCAATTTGTCCAGATCTTGCTTGGCCATCCAGGTTTCTTGAAGGCAGACAATGTCACTCTCGTCCAGCAATGTGTCCACCACCAAACGTCTTGATCTATCAGCAGCAGTATGTCCTACTCGGAGGCCACGAGCGTTGTAGGATACAACCCGCATTAATGATCTACCACGGACCCATCAGGGCAGCTGGCCGGTGTGTCTGTCTCCCTGGTCTCTACATATAGGCCTACATTCATCCCAGCATCATGACTGAGCTGAAGCTCGGTACCCTGAGAGTGGGGGGTATGCTCTGGTCGAGCTTTTTTGAAAGTATAGACCAAGGGTAATTACCACACCACAACTGTCCCACCATTACCCATAGGTGGCGCTACATTCCACGCCCTAAAGCACAAAGGCTTTCTGGAATGGATAGGCTAACCAAGCCCCCTCCCTTCACTCCTTGGGTTGAAATAAAGGCCCTTGTGGATCTTGATGGTATTATATTTCAGATTTGGTATCCCATTGGTAATTCTGCAGCATAGATTTTTCTATACAGTTCCAATTTGTCAAGAATATACATTTTTCAATGGTTCGCAATGTTTGGAGGAATCCGCCATTACTGCTTGCAGTTATATTTATTATTATTATTCTTGTTCCATGGAAGTCAATGGCAGCCCCTAGAACCCTTCGACAACTTTTTGTGAAATTTGGCACACTCATTAAGGACAGTTGATTCTATACCTACACCAAGTTTCATGTCTCCCATTAGACCACTCCAGCGCCACCAACGGGTCAAAGTTGGACTTGTGTTTACACACGCAACTTTTGAACCGTATGACCCATTTTCAAAAATGAGGTACCATTGGATTCCCTGGTTCAAGCCGAGTTCAACGCACCCCATGGCGTCAATTTCCGGTTATATGGATTTTCCGCTACTTCCGGTTTTATCAAAAACCTTTGAAAGCCTACTCCTCCTACAATTTTTGTCATATCTTCTTCAAAGTTACCAGAGATGATCTTCAGACCAAGCCTCACAAAAGTTATCGAAAAGAATTTTGATCCTCACAACCGTTTGTCCGGTACAGCCAATCAAATTCATCAGAAAAGCCGCCAAACAGGATGTGAAGTCATGTCTCAGCAAATCTTTGAGATATCAACACGAAACTTGGTATATCGATGGAAGACACTACAACATGTTACCGTGTGCAAAGGCAACTTCATATCTCCAAAAATGATTGATATAAAGCAAATTGAACTTATCGCTAACGCTAAAATAATGCTTTACACATCAGCCAGTCAAAAACTGATACTCTGATTCAATCACAAGTTCATATGAAGACTCTTGAGAATGTTTATAACACAAATCTGTGAAAAAGTTGACTGTAAGATCAAAGGTCGATTTTTGGTGAATATTTGAAACATGCTTGCTTGGCTAATTTCTAGCCAAATTTCCAATGAATGTCTCCCCTCCTCCTGCCCGCGCGTGCTCCACATCCTCACACACTCAGCCTTAACTTACACACGCGCGGGCTTGGCAAGACGCACACGCAACATTTCAGGAGAGTGTGGGCTGACCAAGCCCCCACTCATTCCTTGGTTTCTAGCCAAGGCCTTGTGGATCTTGTAATCTTGGATCTCTTAACAAAAGCTGATCTTTTTAGTATTGCATTTCCGATTTTGTATGCAATGGTAAAAAGTTATACAAATCCTGAAACATTGATATATATATATGTATTTATATATATATAAATCTTTATTTCAGACGCCAAGTTCCACATAAAATAACAGACATAGAGCTATAAAAAAGAGAGTAAAACGAAAACATAAAACATAGATAATACAGTGCATAAAAAGTATGAAGACTTTTGTGCCAATGTAGTCTTAAGTTCCAAGTAATCGATAGCAGCTCTTTAGAGGGTTGACCAGGGCCTCTACTATTCAGTTCTCAGACTTGTCCAGTCGACACATGAAACCATACATCAGTTGTCTCAGGAGTGCCTTACAGGTTGGTACGTGCTTAGACAGAAACAACTGACCAGCATTATGCCACCTAGGCACATTAAGTAGCAATCTAAAAGCATCATTGAAACCATACATCAGTTGTCTCAGGATTGCCTTACAGGTTGGTACGTGCTTAGACACAAACAACTGACTAGCACTATGCCACCTTGGCACATTAAGTAGCAATCTAAAAGCATCATTGTAGGCTACTTTCAGTATCTGTATACTCCTTTACCTGTACATAGACCACAAATGAGCAGTGTACAATGGTGTTATGTAGGTTCTAAACAGGGAACATTTAACTGAATCTGAGCACATAGAAAACGTCCTTAATAACATACTGGCCTGAGAATATATTTGACAGCGCTGTTGATACATATCGTTGTCATCTGTCCAATCATCAGAAATGACATGGCAGATATTTTATTTCCTCACAAACACCAAGGGGACTGCCAGATAAATAAAAGGTAGGGAAGGTTAATTTCCTGTCCTGATTACTTCTGACTATCATTATGTGGCTTTTCTTTGCATTATATTTTATATCATGATCTAAGCCATACTGAGAGCACACCCATAGCATCTGTTGCAACAGGCTGAGTGGAACCAGATAATCTGCGTACATCAGATGATTGACAATAGATTCACCAACAAGACAGCCTGTATTTGTCTTATTCAGCTGGCTTGATAAGGCGTCCATATCCATATTAAACAAAAAGGGAAATCAAATTCCTCCTTGTCGAACTCCGTTACCAACATGGAAAGCAGCTGATACAACATTGTCCCATTTAACATGAAAAGTTTGATTGGCATACCAGAACACCAAAATCCTCACAAGAGGTTTAGGGACACCTCTCGCTATTAGCTTCATAAACAGTTTTTCATGACAAATTCGATCGAAAGCTTTGTAAGCATCAATAAAGCATAAAAATACAGATGAATTAAGACTTGTGTACCTGAGACAATCTCCTTCAGAGCATAGATACAGAGATCAGTACCATGTTTTCTTTTAAAACCAAACTGATTTTCTGCAGTCAGAATATACATTTCCAATTTCAATCAAATAATTCTCTCAAACACTTTAGACAAGATACTGGCCAATGCAATGGGTCGATAGTTGTCTATGCTGTTCAGTTTACCAGCATTATCTTTAACAACAGGCACTAACAGTACTGACATAATAGAGTTCGGTAGAACACCATGAACCATAATTCCAGTGAGACACATGGCTAGAAATGGACTGAGTCTATAACTGGCATTTTTTAGATGCTCTGCAGAAATGGAATCCATACCACAAGCTTTGTTGTTGTCTAGCATGTGGATGGCATCATAAATATCTACTGATCTAACTATCAAGTCTGCAGAGATACCTTTACATTGATTATCAATTCTCACTGTGTTACTTTGAACACAATTAAATAGTTTACTGTAGTGCTCATGCCATAGATCAGCAATCTTCTCTGGACAACTAACCCCTTTGATATCAGAAGGGAGGGGAGTTCTGTTATTATTTATGATCTTGACCTCCTTCCAGAAGTCAGTAAGATTGTTATTCTGCATCTTTCTGGCCAGCGAGTCTGCTCTCATTGTGTTTTCATTTCTCTTAATGAAACGAGTGCATATTTAAATCTAGCATTTGTGAGGTTTTTGTTATCAAGCAGCACTCTCTGTCTGGGTCTGCCTGCCTCTGACCAGACTCTAAAGGCTTCTCTAGCAGCAGCATGTTGCTCAGACACAAACTCATTCCAGACAGGCCGTGCGTTAGGGACCTTACTCTTGTGATTAATAAAACCTTCACTGAAAGCATAAAGACATTTGACAATATCATCATACATGGCACAGAGCTTTTCAGCATGATGTTTATCCTTGCAGTTCATATCCGTGCACATTAGGGCATCCCTAGAAAATGCAACATCACTATGTAAGCTGTCAGTTAATAGAGAATATCTGTGCATAACCTCTTTGGTCAATTTTGACCAGTCCAGTTTTCTTGGGGGGCCAGCAACAAGGGTACACTCTCAACATTTAGCAGCATAGCAACTGGTATGTGATCAGTGGTGGCCAGCCCATAACACATCTCTATACTTTCCAGTGAGTCATGAGCATCGGCTGTGGTTACAATATGGTCTAGCCAGGAAGTTGTGTGCCACGTTTCACTTATATAGGTAAAACTTGTATCAGGCAATAACGCTTGATATAATTAATTTAGTTTCATTACAGAACTGCTGCAGATGTTGTGCGAATAAACACTTATCTGACATGTCAGCATTAAAATCACCCATGACATAGACACAACATGAACTATTGTCCTCTATGAAGGACTGAATAAAAGCTAACCTGTTCTGAAATTCATCCTCATGGTCATAGGATTCATATGGTGTGTACACATTTACAATAGTACATTTATTTTCATTGTGATTAAACTCCAACCCAATAGCCCAGTCAACGTTAAGCCACACCACCTTTACCGTTGGGTCATATTTTATGTTCCACAGTATAGCTACACCACCAGCTATCCTCCCACAAACCATTCTCATGCTGAGATCGGTAGTGGACTCTCCAGCACCATGAAAGTTCTTGTGTAGGGAGTTCAATTTGTCCAGATCTTGCTTGGTCATCCAGGTTTCTTGAAGGCAGACAATGTCACTCTCGTCCAGCAATGTGTCCACCACCAAACGTCTTGATCTATCAGCAGCAGTATGTCCTACTCGGAGGCCACGAGCGTTGTAGGATACAACCCGCATTAATGATCTACCACGGACCCATCAGGGCAGCTGGCCGGTGTGTCTGTCTCCCTGGTCTCTACATATAGGCCTACATTCATCCCAGCATCATGACTGAGCTGAAGCTCGGTACCCTGAGAGCGGGGGGTATTCTCTGGTCGAGCTTTTTTGAAAGTATAGACCAAGGGTAATTACCAAACCACAACTGTCCCACCATTACACATATGTGGCGCTACATTCCACGCCCTAAAGCACAAAGGCTTTCTGGAATGGATAGGCTAACCAAGCCCCCTCCCTTCACTCCTTGAGTTGAAATAAAGGCCCTTGTGGATCCTGGTGGTATTATATTTCAGATTTGGTATCCCATTGGTAATTCTGCAGCATAGATTTTTCTATACAGTTCCAATTTGTCAAGAATATACATTTTTCAATGGTTCGCAATGTTTGGAGGAATCCGCCATTACTGCTTGCAGTTATATTTAGGATTCCTCCGTCAGGAGGAAACCTATTGTTATTGTTAGTTTTATTATTATTATTATTCTTGTTCCATGGAAGTCAATGGCAGCCCCTAGAACCCTTCGACAACTTTTTGTGAAATTTGGCACACTCATTAAGGACAGTTGATTCTATACCTACACCAAGTTTCATGTCTCCCATTAGACCACTCCAGCGCCACCAACGGCTCAAAGTTGGACTTGTGTTTACACACGCAACTTTTGAACCGTATGACCTATTTTCAAAAATGAGGTACCATTGGATTCCCTGGATCAAGCCGAGTTCAACGCACCCCATGGCGTCAATTTCCGGTTATATAGATTTTCCGCTATTTCCGGTTTTATCAAAAACCTTTGAAAGCCTACTCCTCCTACAATTTTTGTCATATCTTCTTCAAAGTTACCAGAGATGATCTTCAGACCAAGCCTCACAAAAGTTATCGAAAATAATTTTGATCCTCACAACCGTTTGTCCGGTACAGCCAATCAAATTCATCAGAAAAGCCGCCAAACAGGATGTGAAGTCATGTCTCAGCAAATCTTTGAGATATCAACACGAAACTTGGTACATCGATGGAAGACACTACAACATGTTACCGTGTGCAAAGGCAACTTCATATCTCCAAAAATGATTGATATAAAGCAAATTGAACTTATCGCTAACGCTAAAATAATGCTTTACACATCAGCCAGTCAAAAACTAATACTCTGATTCAATCACAAGTTCATATGAAGACTCTTGAGAATGTTTATAACACAAATCTGTGAAAACGTTGACTGTAAGATCAAAGGTCTATTTTTGGTGAATATTTGAAACATGCTTGCTTTGCTAATTTCTAGCCAAAATTCCAATGAATGTCTCCCCTCCTCCTGCCCGCGCGTGCTCGACATCCTCACACACTCAGCCTTAACTTACACACGCGCGGGCTTGGCAAGACACACACACAACATTGCAGGAGAGTGTGGGCTGACCAAGCCCCCACTCATTCCTTAGTCTCTAGCAAAGGCCTTGTGGATCTTGTAATCTTGGATCTCTTAACAAAAGCTGATCTTTTTGGTATTGCATTTCCGATTTTGTATGCAATGGTAAAAAGTTATACAAATCCTGAAACATTGATATATATATATGTATTTATATATACTGTGTATAAATCTTTATTTCAGACGCCAAGTTCCACATAAAATAACAGACATAGAGCTATAAAAAAGAGAGTAAAACAAAAACATAAAACACAGATAATACAGTGCATAAAAAGTATGAAGACTTTTGTGCCAATGTAGTCTTAAGTTCCAAGTAATCGATAGCAGCTCTTTAGAGGGTTGACCAGAGCCTCTACTATTCAGTTCTCAGACTTGTCCAGTCGACACATGAAACCATACATCAGTTGTCTCAGGAGTGCCTTACAGGTTGGTACGTGCTTAGACAGAAACAACTGACCAGCACTATGCCATCTAGGCACATTAAGTAGCAATCTAAAAGCATCATTGAAACCATACATCAGTTGTCTCAGGATTGCCTTACAGGTTGGTACGTGCTTAGACACAAACAACTGACTAGCACTATGCCACCTTGGCACATTAAGTAGCAATCTAAAAGCATCATTGTAGGCTACTTTCAGTAAAACCAAACTGATTTTCTGCAGTCAGAATATACATTTCCAATTTCAATCAAATAATTCTCTCAAACACTTTAGACAAGATACTGGCCAAAGCAATGGGTCGATAGTTGTCTTAGATGTTCAGTTTACCAGCCTTATCTTTAACAACAGGCACTAACAGTACTGACATAATAGAGTTCGGTAGAACACCATGAACCATAATTCCAGTGAGACACATGGCTAGAAATGGACTGAGTCTATAACTGGCATTTTTTAGATGCTCTGCAGAAATGCAATCCATACCACAAGCTTTGTTGTTGTCTAGCATGTGGATGGCATCATAAATATCCACTTATCTAACTATCAAGTCTGCAGAGATACCTTTATATTCATTATCAATTCTCACTGTGTTACTTTTAACACAATGAAATAGTTTACTGTAGTGCTCATGCCATAGATCAGCAATCTTCTCTGGACAACTAACCCCTTTGATATCAGAAGGAAGGGGAGTTCTGTTATTATTTATGATCTTGGACCTCCTTCCAGAAGTCAGTAAGATTGTTATTCTGCATCTTTCTGGCCAGCGAGTCTGCTCTCATTGTGTTTTCATTTCTCTTAATGAAACGAGTGCATATTTAAATCTAGCATTTGTGAGGTTTTTGTTATCAAGCAGCACTCCCTGTCTGGGTCTGCCTGCCTCTGACCAGACTCTAAAGGCTTCTCTAGCAGCAGCATGTTGCTCAGACACAAACTCATTCCAGACAGGCCGTGCGTTAGGGACCTTACTCTTGTGATTAATAAAAGGTTCACTGGAAGCATAAAGACATTTGACAATATCATCATACATGGCACAGAGCTTTTCAGCATGATGTTTATCCTTGCAGTTCATATCCGTGCACATTAGGGCATCCCTAGAAAATGCAACATCACTATGTAAGCTGTCAGTTAATAGAGAATATCTGTGCATAACCTCTTTGGTCAATTTTGACCAGTCCAGTTTTCTTGGGGGGCCAGCAACAAGGGTACACTCTCAACATTTAGCAGCATAGCAACTGGTACGTGATCAGTGGTGGCCAGCCCATAACACATCTCTATACTTTCCAGTGAGTCATGAGCATCGGCTGTGGTTACAATATGGTCTAGCCAGGAAGTTGTGTGCCACGTTTCACTTATATAGGTAAAACTTGTATCAGGCAATAACGCTTGATATAATTGATTTAGTTTCATTACAGAACTGCTGCAGATGTTGTGCGAATAAACGCTTATCTGACATGTCAGCATTAAAATCACCCATGACATAGACACAACATGAACTATTGTCCTCTATGAAGGACTGAATAAAAGCTAACCTGTTCTGAAATTCATCCTCATGGTCATAGGATTCATATGGTGTGTACACATTTACAATAGTACATTTATTTTCATTGTGATTAAACTCCAACCCAATAGCCCAGTCAACGTGTAGCCACACCACCTTTACCGTTGGGTCATATTTTATGTTCCACAGTATAGCTACACCACCAGCTATCCTCCCACAAACCATTCTCATGCTGAGATCGGTAGTGGACTCTCCAGCACCATGAAAGTTCTTGTGTAGGGAGTTCAATTTGTCCAGATCTTGCTTGGTCATCCAGGTTTCTTGAAGGCAGACAATGTCACTCTCGTCCAGCAATGTGTCCACCACCAAACGTCTTGATCTATCAGCAGCAGTATGTCCTACTCGGAGGCCACGAGCGTTGTAGGATACAACCCGCATTAATGATCTACCACGGACCCATCAGGGCAGCTGGCCGGTGTGTCTGTCTCCCTGGTCTCTACATATAGGCCTACATTCATCCCAGCATCATGACTGAGCTGAAGCTCGGTACCCTGAGAGCGGGGGGTATTCTCTGGTCGAGCTTTTTTGAAAGTATAGACCAAGGGTAATTACCAAACCACAACTGTCCCACCATTACCCATATGTGGCGCTACATTCCACGCCCTAAAGCACAAAGGCTTTCTGGAATGGATAGGCTAACCAAGCCCCCTCCCTTCACTCCTTGAGTTGAAATAAAGGCCCTTGTGGATCCTGGTGGTATTATATTTCAGATTTGGTATCCCATTGGTAATTCTGCAGCATAGATTTTTCTATACAGTTCCAATTTGTCAAGAATATACATTTTTCAATGGTTCGCAATGTTTGGAGGAATCCGCCATTACTGCTTGCAGTTATATTTATTAGGATTCCTCCGTCAGGAGGAAACCTATTGTTATTGTTAGTTTTATTAGGATTCCTCCGTCAGGAGGAAACCTATTGTTATTGTTAGTTTTATTATTAGGATTCCTCCGTCAGGAGGAAACCTATTGTTATTGTTAGTTTTATTATTATTATTATTCTTGTTCCATGGAAGTCAATGGCAGCCCCTAGAACACTTTGACAACTTTTTGTGAAATTTGGCACACTCATTAAGGACAGTTGATTCTATACCTACACCAAGTTTCATGTCTCCCATAAGACCACTCCAGCGCCACCAACGGGTCAAAGTTGGACTTGTGTTTACACACGCAACTTTTGAACCGTATGACCCATTTTCAAAAATGAGGTACCATTGGATTCCCTGGTTCAAGCCGAGTTCAACGCACCCCATGGCGTCAATTTCCGGTTATATAGATTTTCCGCTACTTCCGGTTTTATCAAAAACCTTTGAAAGCCTACTCCTCCTACAATTTTTGTCATATCTTCTTCAAAGTTACCAGAGATGATCTTCAGACCAAGCGTCACAAAAGTTATCGAAAAGAATTTTGATCCTCACAACCCTTTGTCCGGTACAGCCAATCAAATTCATCAGAAAAGCCGCCAAACAGGATGTGAAGTCATGTCTCAGCAAATCTTTGAGATATCAACACGAAACTTGGTATATCGATGGAAGACACTACAACATGTTACCGTGTGCAAAGGCAACTTCATATCTCCAAAAATGATTGATATAAAGCAAATTGAACTTATCGCTAACGCTAAAATAATGCTTTACACATCAGCCAGTCAAAAACTGATACTCTGATTCAATCACAAGTTCATATGAAGACTCTTGAGAATGTTTATAACACAAATCTGTGAAAAAGTTGACTGTAAGATCAAAGGTCGATTTTTGGTGAATATTTGAAACATGCTTGCTTGGCTAATTTCTAGCCAAATTTCCAATGAATGTCTCCCCTCCTCCTGCCCGCGCGTGCTCCACATCCTCACACACTCAGCCTTAACTTACACACGCGCGGGCTTGGCAAGACGCACACGCAACATTTCAGGAGAGTGTGGGCTGACCAAGCCCCCACTCATTCCTTGGTTTCTAGCCAAGGCCTTGTGGATCTTGTAATCTTGGATCTCTTAACAAAAGCTGATCTTTTTAGTATTGCATTTCCGATTTTGTATGCAATGGTAAAAAGTTATACAAATCCTGAAACATTGATATATAAATGTATTTATATATATATAAATCTTTATTTCAGACGCCAAGTTCCACATAAAATAACAGACATAGAGCTATAAAAAAGAGAGTAAAACGAAAACATAAAACATAGATAATACAGTGCATAAAAAGTATGAAGACTTTTGTGCCAATGTAGTCTTAAGTTCCAAGTAATCGATAGCAGCTCTTTAGAGGGTTGACCAGGGCCTCTACTATTCAGTTCTCAGACTTGTCCAGTCGACACATGAAACCATACATCAGTTGTCTCAGGAGTGCCTTACAGGTTGGTACGTGCTTAGACAGAAACAACTGACCAGCACTATGCCACCTAGGCACATTAAGTAGCAATCTAAAAGCATAATTGAAACCATACATCAGTTGTCTCAGGATTGCCTTACAGGTTGGTACGTGCTTAGACACAAACAACTGACTAGCACTATGCCACCTTGGCACATTAAGTAGCAATCTAAAAGCATCATTGTAGGCTACTTTCAGTATCTGTATACTCCTTTACCTGTACATAGACCACAAATGAGCAGTGTACAATGGTGTTATGTAGGTTCTAAACAGGGAACATTTAACTGAATCTGAGCACATAGAAAACGTCCTTAATAACATACTGGCCTGAGAATATATTTGACAGCGCTGTTGATACATATCGTTGTCATCTGTCCAATCATCAGAAATGACATGGCAGATATTTTATTTCCTCACAAACACCAAGGGGACTGCCAGATAAATAAAAGGTAGGGAAGGTTAATTTCCTGTCCTGCTCACTTCTGACTATCATTATGTGGCTTTTCTTTGCATTATATTTTATATCATGATCTAAGCCATACTGAGAGCACACCCATAGCATCTGTTGCAACAGGCTGAGTGGAACCAGATAATCTGCGTACATCAGATGATTGACAATAGATTCACCAACAAGACAGCCTGTATTTGTCTTATTCAGCTGGCTTGATAAGTCGTCCATATCCATATTAAACAAAAAGGGAAATCAAATTCCTCCTTGTCGAACTCCGTTACCAACATGGAAAGCAGCTGATACAACATTGTCCCATTTAACATGAAAAGTTTGATTGGCATACCAGAACACCAAAATCCTCACAAGAGGTTTAGGGACACCTCTCGCTATTAGCTTCATAAACAGTTTTTCATGACAAATTCGATCGAAGGCTTTGTAAGCATCAATAAAGCATAAAAATACAGATGAATTAAGACTTGTGTACCTGAGACAATCTCCTTCAGAGCATAGATACAGAGATCAGTACCATGTTTTCTTTTAAAACCAAACTGATTTTCTGCAGTCAGAATATACATTTCCAATTTCAATCAAATAATTCTCTCAAACACTTTAGACAAGATACTGGCCAATGCAATGGGTCGATAGTTGTGTAGCCCGGGTGGTAAACATTTCTGTTGAAACAATTTGATGAGAACTGCATATTGTTCATGTTTTACTGAATACAGCATTTGGAAATGTATATCTGTTGTTTAAAAAACGCATGTTAAAATGTACCGGTTACAAATATGAAGAGAGTAAGATGAATGTTTTGTGAATCTATGTTGTTGCTTTAATTTTGATTATGACGTTAAGCCAATCCGGTTTGAGGTCAAAGGGCAGGGTAACACGGGAAGTTGGGGTAGATGAGGTTGGAGTAGAAAAAGACAGAGCGAGCGGAGGAGTTGGAGGGAGAAGAAAATTGTAGCGTACGGTAAAATACCAAGAGTGAAGATTTTATATTATCATTAGTGGTGTTATGTTTATATTGTTGGGTGAATATCTCAACCAACAACAATAACCCAGAAAGAGGAGTTTGGCTGTTGGCGGTTTTGGATTAAGCACGGGCTTTGCCGCCAGACTAGCGACAGCGAGTGCCAGGTTGGAGCCGGTGGAGGTCGGGATTGTCGTCGTCCTCAGTCTTCTTCCTGAGTTGGTTCGTCTCGTAAATCCACGAGAGTATTTGGTCGGTCTCTCCTTCACCTGCTGCCGCCCTTCTGCCGCAGTGCGTGTGCTACCGCACTGCTGATCCGAGGTACCAGCTCCTTGTTATTTTGTGCCATCCTGGCGAAACAGCCATTTTGTTTACGGCTACAACGCACACGAGCTACACTCAGGCCTGCACCGTAGAACTGTACTGAATTAAGGTATTCGTGTAGTTAGCATTGCCGGCTAGTTTGTATTGTGTGTCCATGTGCATTACGATGTCATGTAAATGTTGAACCAATAACTGAAGAACTGATTTTTTGTCTGAAGTAAATCTTTCCTGTTTTTGTTTAACAGTTGGTTGTATTGTTTTTTTCATATGTTAAATTGGTTTAAGTTAGTAACAATTACTAACGAACTCAGGTTAGCCACCTCTCATTACAAATCCACCAAACTAGAGAGGCGCTACAGTTGTCTATGCTGTTCAGTTTACCAGCCTTATCTTTAACAACAGGCACTAACAGTACTGACATAATAGAGTTCGGTAGAACACCATGAACCATAATTCCAGTGAGACACATGGCTAGAAATGGACTGAGTCTATAACTGGCATTTTTTAGATGCTCTGCAGAAATGGAATCCATACCACAAGCTTTGTTGTTGTCTAGCATGTGGATGGCATCATAAATATCTACTGATCTAACTATCAAGTCTGCAGAGATACCTTTATATTGATTATCAATTCTCACTGTGTTACTTTGAACACAATTAAATAGTTTACTGTAGTGCTCATGCCATAGATCAGCAATCTTCTCTGGACAACTAACCCCTTTGATATCAGAAGGGAGGGGAGTTCTGTTATTATTTATGATCTTGACCTCCTTCCAGAAGTCAGTAAGATTGTTATTCTGCATCTTTCTGGCCAGCGAGTCTGCTCTCATTGTGTTTTCATTTCTCTTAATGAAACGAGTGCATATTTAAATCTAGCATTTGTGAGGTTTTTGTTATCAAGCAGCACTCTCTGTCTGGGTCTGCCTGCCTCTGACCAGACTCTAAAGGCTTCTCTAGCAGCAGCATGTTGCTCAGACACAAACTCATTCCAGACAGGCCGTGCGTTAGGGACCTTACTCTTGTGATTAATAAAAGGTTCACTGGAAGCATAAAGACATTTGACAATATCATCATACATGGCACAGAGCTTTTCAGCATTATGTTTATCCTTGCAGTTCATATCCGAGAATTAGTTAATAGAGAATATCTGTGCCGAACCTCTTTGGTCAATTTTGACCAGTCCAGTTTTTTTGGGGGGCCAGCAACAAGGGTACACTCTCAACATTTAGCAGCATAGCAACTGGTATGTGATCAGTGGTGGCCAGCCCATAACACATCTCTATACTTTCCAGTGAGTCATGAGCATCGGCTGTGGTTACAATATGGTCTAGCCAGGAAGTTGTGTGCCACGTTTCACTTATATAGGTAAAACTTGTATCAGGCAATAACGCTTTATATAATTAATTTAGTTTCATTACAGAACTGCTGCAGATGTTGTGCGAATAAACACTTATCTGACATGTCAGCATTAAAATCACCCATGACATAGACACAACATGAACTATTGTCCTCTATGAAGGACTGAATAAAAGCTAACCTGTTCTGAAATTCATCCTCATGGTCATAGGATTCATATGGTGTGTACACATTTACAATAGTAAATTTATTTTCATTGTGATTAAACTCCAACCCAATAGCCCAGTCAACGTTAAGCCACACCACCTTTACCGTTGGGTCATATTTTATGTTCCACAGTATAGCTACACCACCAGCTATCCTCCCACAAACCATTCTCATGCTGAGATCGGTAGTGGACTCTCCAGCACCATGAAAGTTCTTGTGTAGGGAGTTCAATTTGTCCAGATCTTGCTTGGTCATCCAGGTTTCTTGAAGGCAGACAATGTCACTCTCGTCCAGCAATGTGTCCACCACCAAACGTCTTGATCTATCAGCAGCAGTATGTCCTACTCGGAGGCCACGAGCGTTGTAGGATACAACCCGCATTAATGATCTACCACGGACCCATCAGGGCAGCTGGCCGGTGTGTCTGTCTCCCTGGTCTCTACATATAGGCCTACATTCATCCCAGCATCATGACTGAGCTGAAGCTCGGTACCCTGAGAGCGGGGGGTATTCTCTGGTCGAGCTTTTTTGAAAGTATAGACCAAGGGTAATTACCAAACCACAACTGTCCCACCATTACCCATATGTGGCGCTACATTCCACGCCCTAAAGCACAAAGGCTTTCTGGAATGGATAGGCTAACCAAGCCCCCTCCCTTCACTCCTTGAGTTGAAATAAAGGCCCTTGTGGATCCTGGTGGTATTATATTTCAGATTTGGTATCCCATTGGTAATTCTGCAGCATAGATTTTTCTATACAGTTCCAATTTGTCAAGAATATACATTTTTCAATGGTTCGCAATGTTTGGAGGAATCCGCCATTACTGCTTGCAGTTATATTTAGGATTCCTCCGTCAGGAGGAAACCTATTGTTATTGTTAGTTTTATTATTATTATTATTCTTGTTCCATGGAAGTCAATGGCAGCCCCTAGAACCCTTCGACAACTTTTTGTGAAATTTGGCACACTCATTAAAGACAGTTGATTCTATACCTACACCAAGTTTCATGTCTCCCATTAGACCACTCCAGCGCCACCAACGGGTCAAAGTTGGACTTGTGTTTACACACGCAACTTTTGAACCGTATGACCCATTTTCAAAAATGAGGTACCATTGGATTCCCTGGATCAAGCCGAGTTCAACGCACCCCATGGCGTCAATTTCCGGTTATATAGATTTTCCGCTATTTCCGGTTTTATCAAAAACCTTTGAAAGCCTACTCCTCCTACAATTTTTGTCATATCTTCTTCAAAGTTACCAGAGATGATCTTCAGACCAAGCGTCACAAAAGTTATCGAAAAGAATTTTGATCCTCACAACCGTTTGTCCGGTACAGCCAATCAAATTCATCAGGAAAGCCGCCAAACAGGATGTGAAGTCATGTCTCAGCAAATCTTTGAGATATCAACACGAAACTTGGTATATCGATGGAAGACACTACAACATGTTACCGTGTGCAAAGGCAACTTCATATCTCCAAAAATGATTGATATAAAGCAAATTGAACTTATCGCTAACGCTAAAATAATGCTTTACACATCAGCCAGTCAAAAACTGATACTCTGATTCAATCACAAGTTCATATGAAGACTCTTGAGAATGTTTATAACACAAATCTGTGAAAAAGTTGACTGTAAGATCAAAGGTCGATTTTTGGTGAATATTTGAAACATGCTTGCTTGGCTAATTTCTAGCCAAATTTCCAATGAATGTCTCCCCTCCTCCTGCCCGCGCGTGCTCCACATCCTCACACACTCAGCCTTAACTTACACACTCGCGGGCTTGGCAAGACGCACACGCAACATTTCAGGAGAGTGTGGGCTGACCAAGCCCCCACTCATTCCTTGGTTTCTAGCCAAGGCCTTGTGGATCTTGTAATCTTGGATCTCTTAACAAAAGCTGATCTTTTTAGTATTGCATTTCCGATTTTGTATGCAATGGTAAAAAGTTATACAAATCCTGAAACATTGATATATATATATATGTATTTATATATATATAAATCTTTATTTCAGACGCCAAGTTCCACATAAAATGACAGACATAGAGCTATAAAAAAGAGAGTAAAACGAAAACATAAAACATAGATAATACAGTGCATAAAAAGTATGAAGACTTTTGTGCCAATGTAGTCTTAAGTTCCAAGTAATCGATAGCAGCTCTTTAGAGGGTTGACCAGGGCCTCTACTATTCAGTTCTCAGACTTGTCCAGTCGACACATGAAACCATACATCAGTTGTCTCAGGAGTGCCTTACAGGTTGGTACGTGCTTAGACAGAAACAACTGACCAGCACTATGCCACCTAGGCACATTAAGTAGCAATCTAAAAGCATCATTGAAACCATACATCAGTTGTCTCAGGATTGCCTTACAGGTTGGTACGTGCTTAGACACAAACAACTGACTAGCACTATGCCACCTTGGCACATTAAGTAGCAATCTAAAAGCATCATTGTAGGCTACTTTCAGTATCTGTATACTCCTTTTCCTGTACATAGACCACAAATGAGCAGTGTGCAATGGTGTTATGTAGGTTCTAAACAGGGAACATTTAACTGAATCTGAGCACATAGAAAATGTCCTTAATAACATACTGGCCTGAGAATATATTTGACAGCGCTGTTGATACATATCGTTGTCATCTGTCCAATCATCAGAAATGACATGGCCCAGATATTTTATTTCCTCACAAACACCAAGGGGACTGCCAGATAAATAAAAGGTAGGGAAGGTTAATTTCCTGTCCTGATTACTTCTGACTATCATTATGTGGCTTTTCTTTGCATTATATTTTATATCATGATCTAAGCCATACTGAGAGCACACCCATAGCATCTGTTGCAACAGGCTGAGTGGAACCAGATCATTTGCGTACATCAGATGATTGACAATAGATTCACCAACAAGACAGCCTGTATTTGTCTTATTCAGCTGGCTTGATAAGTCGTCCATATCCATATTAAACAAAAAGGGAAGTCAAATTCCTCCTTGTCGAACTCCGTTACCAACATGGAAAGGAGCTGATACAACATTGTCCCATTTAACATGAAAAGTTTGATTGGCATACCAGAACACCAAAATACTCACAAGAGGTTTAGGGACACCTCTCACTATTAGCTTCATAAACAGTTTTTCATGACAAATTCGATCGAAAGCTTTGTAAGCATCAATAAAGCATAAAAATACAGATGAATTAAGACTTGTGTACCTGAGACAATCTCCTTCAGAGCATAGATACAGAGATCAGTACCATGTTTTCTTTTAAAACCAAACTGATTTTCTGCAGTCAGAATATACATTTCCAATTTCAATCAAATAATTCTCTCAAACACTTTAGACAAGATACTGGCCAATGCAATGGGTCGATAGTTGTCTATGCTGTTCAGTTTACCAGCCTTATCTTTAACAACAGGCACTAACAGTACTGACATAATAGAGTTCGGTAGAACACCATGAACCATAATTCCAGTGAGACACATGGCTAGAAATGGACTGAGTCTATAACTGGCATTTTTTAGATGCTCTGCAGAAATGCAATCCATACCACAAGCTTTCTTGTTGTCTAGCATGTGGATGGCATCATAAATATCTACTGATCTAACTATCAAGTCTGCAGAGATACCTTTATATTCATTATCAATTCTCACTGTGTTACCTTTAACACAATTAAATAGTTTACTGTAGTGCTCATGCCATAGATCAGCAATCTTCTCTGGACAACTAACCCCTTTGATATCAGAAGGGAGGGGAGTTCTGTTATTATTGATGATCTTGACCTCCTTCCAGAAGTCAGTAAGATTGTTATTCTGCATCTTTCTGGCCAGCGAGTCTGCTCTCATTGTGTTTTCATTTCTCTTAATGAAACGAGTGCATATTTAAATCTAGCATTTGTGAGGTTTTTGTTATCAAGCAGCACTCCCTGTCTGGGTCTGCCTGCCTCTGACCAGACTCTAAAGGCTTCTCTAGCAGCAGCATGTTGCTCAGACACAAACTCATTCCAGACAGGCCGTGCGTTAGGGACCTTACTCTTGTGATTAATAAAAGGTTCACTGGAAGCATAAAGACATTTGACAATATCATCATACATGGCACAGAGCTTTTCAGCATGATGTTTATCCTTGCAGTTCATATCCGTGCACATTAGGGCATCCCTAGAAAATGCAACATCACTATGTAAGCTGTCAGTTAATAGAGAATATCTGTGCATAACCTCTTTGGTCAATTTTGACCAGTCCAGTTTTCTTGGGGGGCCAGCAACAAGGGTACACTCTCAACATTTAGCAGCATAGCAACTGGTATGTGATCAGTGGTGGCCAGCCCATAACACATCTCTATACTTTCCAGTGAGTCATGAGCATCGGCTGTGGTTACAATATGGTCTAGCCAGGAAGTTGTGTGCCACGTTTCACTTATATAGGTAAAACTTGTATCAGGCAATAACGCTTGATATCATTAATTTAGTTTCATTACAGAACTGCTGCAGATGTTGTGCGAAAAAAAACGCTTATCTGACATGTCAGCATTAAAATCACCCATGACATAGACACAACATGAACTATTGTCCTCTATGAAGGACTGAATAAAAGCTAACCTGTTCTGAAATTCATCCTCATGGTCATAGGATTCATATGGTGTGTACACATTTACAATAGTACATTTATTTTCATTGTGATTAAACTCCAACCCAATAGCCCAGTCAACGTTAAGCCACACCACCTTTACCGTTGGGTCATATTTAATGTTCCACAGTATAGCTACACCACCAGCTATCCTCCCACAAACCATTCTCATGCTGAGATCGGTAGTGGACTCTCCAGCACCATGAAAGTTCTTGTGTAGGGAGTTCAATTTGTCCAGATCTTGCTTGGTCATCCAGGTTTCTTGAAGGCAGACAATGTCACTCTCGCCCAGCAATGTGTCCACCACCAAACGTCTTGATCTATCAGCAGCAGTATGTCCTACTCGGAGGCCACGAGCGTTGTAGGATACAACCCGCATTAATGATCTACCACGGACCCATCAGGGCAGCTGGCCGGTGTGTCTGTCTCCCTGGTCTCTACATATAGGCCTACATTCATCCCAGCATCATGACTGAGCTGAAGCTCGGTACCCTGAGAGCGGGGGGTATTCTCTGGTCGAGCTTTTTTGAAAGTATAGACCAAGGGTAATTACCAAACCACAACTGTCCCACCATTACCCATATGTGGCGCTACATTCCACGCCCTAAAGCACAAAGGCTTTCTGGAATGGATAGGCTAACCAAGCCCCCTCCCTTCACTCCTTGAGTTGAAATAAAGGCCCTTGTGGATCTTGATGGTATTATATTTCAGATTTGGTATCCCATTGGTAATTCTGCAGCATAGATTTTTCTATACAGTTCCAATTTGTCAAGAATATACATTTTTCAATGGTTCGCAATGTTTGGAGGAATCCGCCATTACTGCTTGCAGTTATATTTATTATTATTCTTGTTCCATGGAAGTCAATGGCAGCCCCTAGAACACTTCGACAACTTTTTGTGAAATTTGGCACACTCATTAAGGACAGTTGATTCTATACCTACACCAAGTTTCATGTCTCCCATTAGACCACTCCAGCGCCACCAATGGGTCAAAGTTGGACTTGTGTTTACACACGCAACTTTTGAACCGTATGACCCATTTTCAAAAATGAGGTACCATTGGATTCCCTGGTTCAAGCCGAGTTCAACGCACCCCATGGCGTCAATTTCCGGTTATATAGATTTTCCGCTACTTCCGGTTTTATCAAAAACCTTTGAAAGCCTACTCCTCCTACAATTTTTGTCATATCTTCTTCAAAGTTACCAGAGATGATCTTCAGACCAAGCGTCACAAAAGTTATCGAAAAGAATTTTGATCCTCACAACCGTTTGTCCGGTACAGCCAATCAAATTCATCAGAAAAGCCGCCAAACAGGATGTGAAGTCCTGTCTCAGCAAATCTTTGAGATATCAACACGAAACTTGGTATATCGATGGAAGACACTACAACATGTTACCGTGTGCAAAGGCAACTTCATATCTCCAAAAATGATTGATATAAAGCAAATTGAACTTATCGCTAACGCTAAAATAATGCTTTACACATCAGCCAGTCAAAAACTGATACTCTGATTCAATCACAAGTTCATATGAAGACTCTTGAGAATGTTTATAACACAAATCTGTGAAAAAGTTGACTGTAAGATCAAAGGTCGATTTTTGGTGAATATTTGAAACATGCTTGCTTGGCTAATTTCTAGCCAAATTTCCAATGAATGTCTCCCCTCCTCCTGCCCGCGCGTGCTCCACATCCTCACACACTCAGCCTTAACTTACACACGCGCGGGCTTGGCAAGACGCACACGCAACATTTCAGGAGAGTGTGGGCTGACCAAGCCCCCACTCATTCCTTGGTTTCTAGCCAAGGCCTTGTGGATCTTGTAATCTTGGATCTCTTAACAAAAGCTGATCTTTTTAGTATTGCATTTCCGATTTTGTATGCAATGGTAAAAAGTTATACAAATCCTGAAACATTGATATATATATATGTATTTATATATATATAAATCTTTATTTCAGACGCCAAGTTCCACATAAAATAACAGACATAGAGCTATAAAAAAGAGAGTAAAACGAAAACATAAAACATAGATAATACAGTGCATAAAAAGTATGAAGACTTTTGTGCCAATGTAGTCTTAAGTTCCAAGTAATCGATAGCAGCTCTTTAGAGGGTTGACCAGGGCCTCTACTATTCAGTTCTCAGACTTGTCCAGTCGACACATGAAACCATACATCAGTTGTCTCAGGAGTGCCTTACAGGTTGGTACGTGCTTAGACAGAAACAACTGACCAGCACTATGCCACCTAGGCACATTAAGTAGCAATCTAAAAGCATCATTGAAACCATACATCAGTTGTCTCAGGATTGCCTTACAGGTTGGTACGTGCTTAGACACAAACAACTGACTAGCACTATGCCACCTTGGCACATTAAGTAGCAATCTAAAAGCATCATTGTAGGCTACTTTCAGTATCTGTATACTCCTTTACCTGTACATAGACCACAAATGAGCAGTGTACAATGGTGTTATGTAGGTTCTAAACAGGGAACATTTAACTGAATCTGAGCACATAGAAAACGTCCTTAATAACATACTGGCCTGAGAATATATTTGACAGCGCTGTTGATACATATCGTTGTCATCTGTCCAATCATCAGAAATGACATGGCAGATATTTTATTTCCTCACAAACACCAAGGGGACTGCCAGATAAATAAAAGGTAGGGAAGGTTAATTTCCTGTCCTGATTACTTCTGACTATCATTATGTGGCTTTTCTTTGCATTATATTTTATATCATGATCTAAGCCATACTGAGAGCACACCCATAGCATCTGTTGCAACAGGCTGAGTGGAACCAGATAATCTGCGTACATCAGATGATTGACAATAGATTCACCAACAAGACAGCCTGTATTTGTCTTATTCAGCTGGCTTGATAAGTCGTCCATATCCATATTAAACAAAAAGGGAAATCAAATTCCTCCTTGTCGAACTCCGTTACCAACATGGAAAGCAGCTGATACAACATTGTCCCATTTAACATGAAAAGTTTGATTTGCATACCAGAACACCAAAATCCTCACAAGAGGTTTAGGGAAACCTCTCGCTATTAGCTTCATAAACAGTTTTTCATGACAAATTCGATCGAAAGCTTTGTAAGCATCAATAAAGCATAAAAATACAGATGAATTAAGACTTGTGTACCTGAGACAATCTCCTTCAGAGCATAGATACAGAGATCAGTACCATGTTTTCTTTTAAAACCAAACTGATTTTCTGCAGTCAGAATATACATTTCCAATTTCAATCAAATAATTCTCTCAAACACTTTAGACAAGATACTGGCCAATGCAATGGGTCGATAGTTGTGTAGCCCGGGTGGTAAACATTTCTGTTGAAACAATCCTATTACATAAATATAAAAGTTTGAATACATAATACTTAAGTTCATAGTTTAATAAATAGACTTTAAGGTTTGAGAGTATGATTTTGATTTGATGAGAAATGCATATTGTTCATGTTTTACTGAATACAGCATTTGGAAATGTATATCTGTTGTTTAAAAAACGCATGTTAAAATGTACCGGTTACAAATATGAAGAGAGTAAGATGAATGTTTTGTGAATCTATGTTGTTGCTTTAATTTTGATTATGATGTTAAGCCAATCCGGTTTGAGGTCAAAGGGCAGGGTAACACGGGAAGTTGGGGTAGATGAGGTTGGAGTAGAAAAAGACAGAGCGAGCGGAGGAGTTGGAGGGAGAAGAAAATTGTAGCGTACGGTAAAATACCAAGAGTGAAGATTTTATATTATCATTAGTGGTGTTATGTTTATATTGTTGGGTGAATATCTCAACCAACAACAATAACCCAGAAAGAGGAGTTTGGCTGTTGGCGGTTTTGGATTAAGCACGGGCTTTGCCGCCAGACTAGCGACAGCGAGTGCCAGGTTGGAGCCGGTGGAGGTCGGGATTGTCGTCGTCCTCAGTCTTCTTCCTGAGTTGGTTCGTCTCGTAAATCCACGAGAGTATTTGGTCGGTCTCTCCTTCACCTGCTGCCGCCCTTCTGCCGCAGTGCGTGTGCTACCGCACTGCTGATCCGAGGTACCAGCTCCTTGTTATTTTGTGCCATCCTGGCGAAACAGCCATTTTGTTTACGGCTACAACGCACACGAGCTACACTCAGGCCTGCACCGTAGAACTGTACTGAATTAAGGTATTCGTGTAGTTAGCATTGCCGGCTAGTTTGTATTGTGTGTCCATGTGCATTACGATGTCATGTAAATGTTGAACCAATAACTGAAGAACTGATTTTTTGTCTGAAGTAAATCTTTCCTGTTTTTGTTTAACAGTTGGTTGTATTGTTTTTTTCATATGTTAAATTGGTTTAAGTTAGTAACAATTACTAACGAACTCAGGTTAGCCACCTCTCATTACAAATCCACCAAACTAGAGAGGCGCTACAGTTGTCTATGCTGTTCAGTTTACCAGCCTTATCTTTAACAACAGGCACTAACAGTACTGACATAATAGAGTTCGGTAGAACACCATGAACCATAATTCCAGTGAGACACATGGCTAGAAATGGACTGAGTCTATAACTGGCATTTTTTAGATGCTCTGCAGAAATGGAATCCATACCACAAGCTTTGTTGTTGTCTAGCATGTGGATGGCATCATAAATATCTACTGATCTAACTATCAAGTCTGCAGAGATACCTTTATATTGATTATCAATTCTCACTGTGTTACTTTGAACACAATTAAATAGTTTACTGTAGTGCTCATGCCATAGATCAGCAATCTTCTCTGGACAACTAACCCCTTTGATATCAGAAGGGAGGGGAGTTCTGTTATTATTTATGATCTTGACCTCCTTCCAGAAGTCAGTAAGATTGTTATTCTGCATCTTTCTGGCCAGCGAGTCTACTCTCATTGTGTTTTCATTTCTCTTAATGAAACGAGTGCATATTTAAATCTAGCATTTGTGAGGTTTTTGTTATCAAGCAGCACTCCCTGTCTGGGTCTGCCTGCCTCTGACCAGACTCTAAAGCAGGGGTGTCAAACATACGGCCCGCGGGCCGGAACCGGCCCCCAAGGAGGTTCGATCAGGCCCGCAGGATAATTTGAAAGTGGAAAAATGCATAAAAGACATGGAATTAATATTTTTAATTCGCTGTAATTCATGGATTATCCGCTAAGGGGCGCACTCTTTCCATCAGAGTAGAAGACAAGCCGCATCACTGAGACAGACTGAAAACAGCAGACGGTATCAATTAATACCTTGGTCTCTACTAGGGATGGGCGAACGATGCCTTGTGAAGCTTTGGTGGTTTCTTCCGGATTGTGCCGGCCCAAAGAGCCGAACTATCGGCGCTTTGAAAATGAACAGCGTCATCTAGCAGCCGTTTAAACTGGCTGAATGAGGCGTAGTGGTTGTCTCCGACGGTAGACTACCCTACGTTATTCAATATTTAATTAAGGCTACATGTGTTCATTTTGATCTGATATTAGTGCTCACACATTAAAATGTTGTGATACATCCGTAGGCCTTTAGAATTATGTCATTTTCTCACAGTAAAAGTTAAAGGATATCGTACGAGATTCACTGGACTGGGGCGCGAACTTGGGATCCCAGATTCGCATTAACAATATGTGGCCGTACAATGCTTTAACCAACTACACCACCGAAGAGATCATTACGTGTTAAAGCGGTTGGACGGAGTTTATACGATATGGTCTTTATATCAATTAAACTAGATAACACAGAAGAAAGACATGATATTTTGGTTATTTATAGCAGAGTATGGTATAATTTTAATGGTCCGGCCCACTTGACATCTCCCTAGGCCGTATGTGGCCCACGATGCGAAATGAGTTTGACACCCCTGCTCTAAAGGCTTCTCTAGCAGCAGCATGTTGCTCAGACACAAACTCATTCCAGACAGGCCGTGCGTTAGGGACCTTACTCTTGTGATTAATAAAAGGTTCACTGGAAGCATAAAGACATTTGACAATATCATCATACATGGCACAGAGCTTTTCAGCATGATGTTTATCCTTGCAGTTCATATCCGTGCACATTAGGGCATCCCTAGAAAATGCAACATCACTATGTAAGCTGTCAGTTAATAGAGAATATCTGTGCCGAACCTCTTTGGTCAATTTTGACCAGTCCAGTTTTCTTGGGGGGCCAGCAACAAGGGTACAATCTCAACATTTAGCAGCATAGCAACTGGTATGTGATCAGTGGTGGCCAGCCCATAACACATCTCTATACTTTCCAGTGAGTCATGAGCATCGGCTGTGGTTACAATATGGTCTAGCCAGGAAGTTGTGTGCCACGTTTCACTTATATAGGTAAAACTTGTATCAGGCAATAACGCTTGATATAATTAATTTAGTTTCATTACAGAACTGCTGCAGATGTTGTGCGAATAAACGCTTATCTGACATTTCAGCATTAAAATCACCCATGACATAGACACAACATGAACTATTGTCCTCTATGAAGGACTGAATAAAAGCTAACCTGTTCTGAAATTCATCCTCATGGTCATAGGATTCATATGGTGTGTACACATTTACAATAGTAAATTTATTTTCATTGTGATTAAACTCCAACCCAATAGCCCAGTCAACGTTAAGCCACACCACCTTTACCGTTGGGTCATATTTTATGTTCCACAGTATAGCTACACCACCAGCTATCCTCCCACAAACCATTCTCATGCTGAGATTGGTAGTGGACTCTCCAGCACTATGAAACATCTTGTGTAGGGAGTTCAATTTGTCCAGATCTTGCTTGGCCATCCAGGTTTCTTGAAGGCAGACAATGTCACTCTCGTCCAGCAATGTGTCCACCACCAAACGTCTTGATCTATCAGCAGCAGTATGTCCTACTCGGAGGCCACGAGCGTTGTAGGATACAACCCGCATTAATGATCTACCACGGACCCATCAGGGCAGCTGGCCGGTGTGTCTGTCTCCCTGGTCTCTACATATAGGCCTACATTCATCCCAGCATCATGACTGAGCTGAAGCTCGGTACCCTGAGAGTGGGGGGTATGCTCTGGTCGAGCTTTTTTGAAAGTATAGACCAAGGGTAATTACCACACCACAACTGTCCCACCATTACCCATAGGTGGCGCTACATTCCACGCCCTAAAGCACAAAGGCTTTCTGGAATGGATAGGCTAACCAAGCCCCCTCCCTTCACTCCTTGGGTTGAAATAAAGGCCCTTGTGGATCTTGATGGTATTATATTTCAGATTTGGTATCCCATTGGTAATTCTGCAGCATAGATTTTTCTATACAGTTCCAATTTGTCAAGAATATACATTTTTCAATGGTTCGCAATGTTTGGAGGAATCCGCCATTACTGCTTGCAGTTATATTTAGGATTCCTCCGTCAGGAGGAAACCTATTGTTATTGTTAGTTTTATTATTATTATTATTCTTGTTCCATGGAAGTCAATGGCAGCCCCTAGAACCCTTCGACAACTTTTTGTGAAATTTGGCACACTCATTAAAGACAGTTGATTCTATACCTACACCAAGTTTCATGTCTCCCATTAGACCACTCCAGCGCCACCAACGGGTCAAAGTTGGACTTGTGTTTACACACGCAACTTTTGAACCGTATGACCCATTTTCAAAAATGAGGTACCATTGGATTCCCTGGATCAAGCCGAGTTCAACGCACCCCATGGCGTCAATTTCCGGTTATATAGATTTTCCGCTATTTCCGGTTTTATCAAAAACCTTTGAAAGCCTACTCCTCCTACAATTTTTGTCATATCTTCTTCAAAGTTACCAGAGATGATCTTCAGACCAAGCCTCACAAAAGTTATCGAAAAGAATTTTGATCCTCGCAACCGTTTGTCCGGTACAGCCAATCAAATTCATCAGAAAAGCCGCCAAACAGGATGTGAAGTCATGTCTCAGCAAATCTTTGAGATATCAACACGAAACTTGGTATATCGATGGAAGACACTACAACATGTTACCGTGTGCAAAGGCAACTTCATATCTCCAAAAATGATTGATATAAAGCAAATTGAACTTATCGCTAACGCTAAAATAATGCTTTACACATCAGCCAGTCAAAAACTGATACTCTGATTCAATCACAAGTTCATATGAAGACTCTTGAGAATGTTTATAACACAAATCTGTGAAAAAGTTGACTGTAAGATCAAAGGTTGATTTTTGGTGAATATTTGAAACATGCTTGCTTGGCTAATTTCAAGCCAAATTTCCAATGAATGTCTCCCCTCCTCCTGCCCGCGCGTGCTCCACATCCTCACACACTCAGCCTTAACTTACACACGCGCGGGCTTGGCAAGACGCACACGCAACATTTCAGGAGAGTGTGGGCTGACCAAGCCCCCACTCATTCCTTGGTTTCTAGCAAAGGCCTTGTGGATCTTGTA
This sequence comes from Hypomesus transpacificus, assembly GCF_021917145.1. Taxonomy (NCBI): domain Eukaryota; kingdom Metazoa; phylum Chordata; class Actinopteri; order Osmeriformes; family Osmeridae; genus Hypomesus; species Hypomesus transpacificus. The sequence continues at coordinate 1,513,816 of NW_025814033.1, read as the reverse complement.
ATCTTGGATCTCTTAACAAAAGCTGATCTTTTTAGTATTGCATTTCCGATTTTGTATCCAATGGTAAAAAGTTATACAAATCCTGAAACATTGATATATATATATATGTATTTATATATATATAAATCTTTATTTCAGACGCCAAGTTCCACATAAAATAACAGACATAGAGCTCTAAAAAAGAGAGTAAAACGAAAACATAAAACATAGATAATACAGTGCATAAAAAGTATGAAGACTTTTGTGCCAATGTAGTCTTAAGTTCCAAGTAATCGATAGCAGCTCTTTAGAGGGTTGACCAGAGCCTCTACTATTCAGTTCTCAGACTTGTCCAGTCGACACATGAAACCATACATCAGTTGTCTCAGGAGTGCCTTACAGGTTGGTACGTGCTTAGACAGAAACAACTGACCAGCACTATGCCACCTAGGCACATTAAGTAGCAATCTAAAAGCATCATTGAAACCATACATCAGTTGTCTCAGGATTGCCTTACAGGTTGGTACGTGCTTAGAAACAAACAACTGACTAGCACTATGCCACCTTGGCACATTAAGTAGCAATCTAAAAGCATCATTGTAGGCTACTTTCAGTATCTGTATACTCCTTTACCTGTACATAGACCACAAATGAGCAGTGTACAATGGTGTTATGTAGGTTCTAAACAGGGAACATTTAACTGAATCTGAGCACATAGAAAACGTCCTTAATAACATACTGGCCTGAGAATATATTTTACAGCGCTGTTGATACATATCGTTGTCATCTGTCCAATCATCAGAAATGACATGGCAGATATTTTATTTCCTCACAAACACCAAGGGGACTGCCAGATAAATAAAAGGTAGGGAAGGTTAATTTCCTGTCCTGATTACTTCTGACTATCATTATGTGGCTTTTCTTTGCATTATATTTTATATCATGATCTAAGCCATACTGAGAGCACACCCATAGCATCTGTTGCAACAGGCTGAGTGGAACCAGATAATCTGCGTACATCAGATGATTGACAATAGATTCACCAACAAGACAGCCTGTATTTGTCTTATTCAGCTGGCTTGATAAGTCGTCCATATCCATATTAAACAAAAAGGGAAATCAAATTCCTCCTTGTCGAACTTCGTTACCAACATGGAAAGGAGCTGATACAACATTGTCCCATTTAACATGAAAAGTTTGATTGGCATACGAGAACACCAAAATCCTCACAAGAGGTTTAGGGACACCTCTCGCTATTAGCTTCATAAACAGTTTTTCATGACAAATTCGATCAAAAGCTTTGTAAGCATCAATAAAGCATAAAAATGCAGATAAATTAAGACTTGTGTACCTGAGACAATCTCCTTCAGAGCATAGATACAGAGATCAGTACCATGTTTTCTTTTAAAACCAAACTGATTTTCTGCAGTCAGAATATACATTTCCAATTTCAATCAAATAATTCTCTCAAACACTTTAGACAAGATACTGGCCAATGCAATGGGTTGATAGTTGTCTATGCTGTTCAGTTTACCAGCCTTATCTTTAACAACAGGCACTAACAGTACTGACATAATAGAGTTCGGTAGAACACCATGAACCATAATTCCAGTGAGACACATGGCTAGAAATGGACTGAGTCTATAACTGGCATTTTTTAGATGCTCTGCAGAAATGCAATCCATACCACAAGCTTTGTTGTTGTCTAGCATGTGGATGGCATCATAAATATCTACTGATCTAACTATCAAGTCTGCAGAGATACCTTTATATTCATTATCAATTTTCACTGTGTTACTTTTAACACAATTAAATAGTTTACTGTAGTGCTCATTCCATAGATCAGCAATCTTCTCTGGACAACTAACCCCTTTGATATCAGAAGGGAGGGGAGTTCTGTTATTATTTATGATCTTGACCTCCTTCCAGAAGTCAGTAAGATTGTTATTCTGCATCTTTCTGGCCAGCGAGTCTGCTCTCATTGTGTTTTCATTTCTCTTAATGAAACAAGTGCATATTTAAATCTAGCATTTGTGAGGTTTTTGTTATCAAGCAGCACTCCCTGTCTGGGTCTGCCTGCCTCTGACCAGACTCTAAAGGCTTCTCTACCAGCAGCATGTTGCTCAGACACAAACTCATTCCAGACAGGCCGTGCGTTAGGGACCTTACTCTTGTGATTAATAAAAGGTTCACTGGAAGCATAAAGACATTTGACAATATCATCATACATGGCACAGAGCTTTTCAGCATGATGTTTATCCTTGCAGTTCATATCCGTGCACATTAGGGCATCCCTAGAAAATGCAACATCACTATGTAAGCTGTCAGTTAATAGAGAATATCTGTGCATAACCTCTTTGGTCAATTTTGACCTGTCCAGTTTTCTTGGGGGGCCAGCAACAAGGGTACACTCTCAACATTTAGCAGCATAGCAACTGGTATGTGATCAGTGGTGGCCAGCCCATAACACATCTCTATACTTTCCAGTGAGTCATGAGCATCGGCTGTGGTTACAATATGGTCTAGCCAGGAAGTTGTGTGCCACGTTTCACTTATATAGGTAAAACTTGTATCAGGCAATAACGCTTGATATCATTAATTTAGTTTCATTACAGAACTGCTGCAGATGTTGTGCGAATAAACACTTATCTGACATGTCAGCATTAAAATCACCCATGACATAGACACAACATGAACTATTGTCCTCTATGAAGGACTGAATAAAAGCTAACCTGTTCTGAAATTTATCCTCATGGTCATAGGATTCATATGGTGTGTACACATTTACAATAGTAAATTTATTTTCATTGTGATTAAACTCCAACCCAATAGCCCAGTCAACGTTAAGCCACACCACCTTTACCGTTGGGTCATATTTTATGTTCCACAGTATAGCTACACCACCAGCTATCCTCCCACAAACCATTCCCATGCTGAGATCGGTAGTGGACTCTCCAGCACCATGAAAGTTCTTGTGTAGGGAGTTCAATTTGTCCAGATCTTGCTTGGCCATCCAGGTTTCTTGAAGGCAGACAATGTCACTCTCGTCCAGCAATGTGTCCACCACCAAACGTCTTGATCTATCAGCAGCAGTATGTCCTACTCGGAGGCCACGAGCGTTGTAGGATACAACCCGCATTAATGATCTACCACGGACCCATCAGGGCAGCTGGCCGGTGTGTCTGTCTCCCTGGTCTCTACATATAGGCCTACATTCATCCCAGCATCATGACTGAGCTGAAGCTCGGTACCCTGAGAGGGGGGGGTATGCTCTGGTCGAGCTTTTTTGAAAGTATAGACCAAGGGTAATTACCACACCACAACTGTCCCACCATTACCCATAGGTGGCGCTACATTCCACGCCCTAAAGCACAAAGGCTTTCTGGAATGGATAGGCTAACCAAGCCCCCTCCCTTCACTCCTTGGGTTGAAATAAAGGCCCTTGTGGATCTTGATGGTATTATTTCAGATTTGGTATCCCATTGGTAATTCTGCAGCTTAGATTTTTCTATACAGTTCCAATTTGTCAAGAATATACATTTTTCAATGATTCGCAATGTTTGGAGGAATCCGCCATTACTGCTTGCAGTTATATTTATTATTATTATTCTTGTTCCATGGAAGTCAATGGCAGCCCCTAGAACCCTTCGACAACTTTTTGTGAAATTTGGCACACTCATTAAGGACAGTTGATTCTATACCTACACCAAGTTTCATGTCTCCCATTAGACCACTCCAGCGCCACCAACGGGTCAAAGTTGGACTTGTGTTTACACACGCAACTTTTGAACCGTATGACCCATTTTCAAAAATGAGGTACCATTGGATTCCCTGGTTCAAGCCGAGTTCAACGCACCCCATGGCGTCAATTTCCGGTTATATAGATTTTCCGCTACTTCCGGTTTTATCAAAAACCTTTGAAAGCCTACTCCTCCTACAATTTTTGTCATATCTTCTTCAAAGTTACCAGAGATGATCTTCAGACCAAGCGTCACAAAAGTTATCGAAAAGAATTTTGATCCTCACAACCGTTTGTCCGGTACAGCCAATCAAATTCATCAGAAAAGCCGCCAAACAGGATGTGAAGTCATGTCTCAGCAAATCTTTGAGATATCAACACGAAACTTGGTATATCGATGGAAGACACTACAACATGTTACCGTGTGCAAAGGCAACTTCATATCTCCAAAAATGATTGATATAAAGCAAATTGAACTTATCGCTAACGCTAAAATAATGCTTTACACATCAGCCAGTCAAAAACTGATACTCTGATTCAATCACAAGTTCATATGAAGACTCTTGAGAATGTTTATAACACAAATCTGTGAAAAAGTTGACTGTAAGATCAAAGGTCGATTTTTGGTGAATATTTGAAACATGCTTGCTTGGCTAATTTCTAGCCAAATTTCCAATGAATGTCTCCCCTCCTCCTGCCCGCGCGTGCTCCACATCCTCACACACTCAGCCTTAACTTACACACGCGCGGGCTTGGCAAGACGCACACGCAACATTTCAGGAGAGTGTGGGCTGACCAAGCCCCCACTCATTCCTTGGTTTCTAGCCAAGGCCTTGTGGATCTTGTAATCTTGGATCTCTTAACAAAAGCTGATCTTTTTAGTATTGCATTTCCGATTTTGTATGCAATGGTAAAAAGTTATACAAATCCTGAAACATTGATATATATATATGTATTTATATATATATAAATCTTTATTTCAGACGCCAAGTTCCACATAAAATAACAGACATAGAGCTATAAAAAAGAGAGTAAAACGAAAACATAAAACATAGATAATACAGTGCATAAAAAGTATGAAGACTTTTGTGCCAATGTAGTCTTAAGTTCCAAGTAATCGATAGCAGCTCTTTAGAGGGTTGACCAGGGCCTCTACTATTCAGTTCTCAGACTTGTCCAGTCGACACATGAAACCATACATCAGTTGTCTCAGGAGTGCCTTACAGGTTGGTACGTGCTTAGACAGAAACAACTGACCAGCACTATGCCACCTAGGCACATTAAGTAGCAATCTAAAAGCATCATTGAAACCATACATCAGTTGTCTCAGGATTGCCTTACAGGTTGGTACGTGCTTAGACACAAACAACTGACTAGCACTATGCCACCTTGGCACATTAAGTAGCAATCTAAAAGCATCATTGTAGGCTACTTTCAGTATCTGTATACTCCTTTACCTGTACATAGACCACAAATGAGCAGTGTACAATGGTGTTATGTAGGTTCTAAACAGGGAACATTTAACTGAATCTGAGCACATAGAAAACGTCCTTAATAACATACTGGCCTGAGAATATATTTGACAGCGCTGTTGATACATATCGTTGTCATCTGTCCAATCATCAGAAATGACATGGCAGATATTTTATTTCCTCACAAACACCAAGGGGACTGCCAGATAAATAAAAGGTAGGGAAGGTTAATTTCCTGTCCTGATTACTTCTGACTATCATTATGTGGCTTTTCTTTGCATTATATTTTATATCATGATCTAAGCCATACTGAGAGCACACCCATAGCATCTGTTGCAACAGGCTGAGTGGAACCAGATAATCTGCGTACATCAGATGATTGACAATAGATTCACCAACAAGACAGCCTGTATTTGTCTTATTCAGCTGGCTTGATAAGTCGTCCATATCCATATTAAACAAAAAGGGAAATCAAATTCCTCCTTGTCGAAATCCGTTACCAACATGGAAAGCAGCTGATACGACATTGTCCCATTTAACATGAAAAGTTTGATTGGCATACCAGAACACCAAAATCCTCACAAGAGGTTTAGGGACACCTCTCGCTATTAGCTTCATAAACAGTTTTTCATGACAAATTCGATCGAAAGCTTTGTAAGCATCAATAAAGCATAAAAATACAGATGAATTAAGACTTGTGTACCTGAGACAATCTCCTTCAGAGCATAGATACAGAGATCAGTACCATGTTTTCTTTTAAAACCAAACTGATTTTCTGCAGTCAGAATATACATTTCCAATTTCAATCAAATAATTCTCTCAAACACTTTAGACAAGATACTGGCCAATGCCATGGGTCGATAGTTGTCTATGCTGTTCAGTTTACCAGCCTTATCTTTAACAACAGGCACTAACAGTACTGACATAATAGAGTTCGGTAGAACACCATGAACCATAATTCCAGTGAGACACATGGCTAGAAATGGACTGAGTCTATAACTGGCATTTTTTAGATGCTCTGCAGAAATGGAATCCATACCACAAGCTTTGTTGTTGTCTAGCATGTGGATGGCATCATAAATATCTACTGATCTAACTATCAAGTCTGCAGAGATACCTTTATATTGATTATCAATTCTCACTGTGTTACTTTGAACACAATTAAATAGTTTACTGTAGTGCTCATGCCATAGATCAGCAATCTTCTCTGGACAACTAACCCCTTTGATATCAGAAGGGAGGGGAGTTCTGTTATTATTTATGATCTTGACCTCCTTCCAGAAGTCAGTAAGATTGTTATTCTGCATCTTTCTGGCCAGCGAGTCTGCTCTCATTGTGTTTTCATTTCTCTTAATGAAACGAGTGCATATTTAAATCTAGCATTTGTGAGGTTTTTGTTATCAAGCAGCACTCTCTGTCTGGGTCTGCCTGCCTCTGACCAGACTCTAAAGGCTTCTCTAGCAGCAGCATGTTGCTCAGACACAAACTCATTCCAGACAGGCCGTGCGTTAGGGACCTTACTCTTGTGATTAATAAAACCTTCACTGAAAGCATAAAGACATTTGACAATATCATCATACATGGCACAGAGCTTTTCAGCATGATGTTTATCCTTGCAGTTCATATCCGTGCACATTAGGGCATCCCTAGAAAATGCAACATCACTATGTAAGCTGTCAGTTAATAGAGAATATCTGTGCATAACCTCTTTGGTCAATTTTGACCAGTCCAGTTTTCTTGGGGGGCCAGCAACAAGGGTACACTCTCAACATTTAGCAGCATAGCAACTGGTATGTGATCAGTGGTGGCCAGCCCATAACACATCTCTATACTTTCCAGTGAGTCATGAGCATCGGCTGTGGTTACAATATGGTCTAGCCAGGAGGTTGTGTGCCACGTTTCACTTATATAGGTAAAACTTGTATCAGGCAATAACGCTTGATATAATTAATTTAGTTTCATTACAGAACTGCTGCAGATGTTGTGCGAATAAACACTTATCTGACATGTCAGCATTAAAATCACCCATGACATAGACACAACATGAACTATTGTCCTCTTTGAAGGACTGAATAAAAGCTAACTTGTTCTGAAATTCATCCTCATGGTCATAGGATTCATATGGTGTGTACACATTTACAATAGTACATTTATTTTCATTGTGATTAAACTCCAACCCAATAGCCCAGTCAACGTTAAGCCACACCACCTTTACCGTTGGGTCATATTTTATGTTCCACAGTATAGCTACACCACCAGCTATCCTCCCACAAACCATTCTCATGCTGAGATCGGTAGTGGACTCTCCAGCACCATGAAAGTTCTTGTGTAGGGAGTTCAATTTGTCCAGATCTTGCTTGGCCATCCAGGTTTCTTGAAGGCAGACAATGTCACTCTCGTCCAGCAATGTGTCCACCACCAAACGTCTTGATCTATCAGCAGCAGTATGTCCTACTCGGAGGCCACAAGCGTTGTAGGATACAACCCGCATTAATGATCTACCACGGACCCATCAGGGCAGCTGGCCGGTGTGTCTGTCTCCCTGGTCTCTACATATAGGCCAACATTCATCCCAGCATCATGACTGAAGGGTAATTACCACACCACAACTGTCCCACCATTACCCATAGGTGGCGCTACATTCCACGCCCTAGAGCACAAAGGCTTTCTGGAATGGATAGGCTAACCAAGCCCCCTCCCTTCACTCCTTGGGTTGAAATAAAGGCCCTTGTGGATCTTGATGGTATTATATTTCAGATTTGGTATCCCATTGGTAATTCTGCAGCATAGATTTTTCTATACAGTTCCAATTTGTCAAGAATATACATTTTTCAATGGTTCGCAATGTTTGGAGGAATCCGCCATTACTGCTTGCAGTTATATTTATTATTCTTGTTCCATGGAAGTCAATGGCAGCCCCTAGAACCCTTCGACAACTTTTTGTGAAATTTGGCACACTCATTAAAGACAGTTGATTCTATACCTACACCAAGTTTCATGTCTCCCATTAGACCACTCCAGCGCCACCAACGGGTCAAAGTTGGACTTGTGTTTACACACGCAACTTTTGAACCGTATGACCCATTTTCAAAAATGAGGTACCATTGGATTCCCTGGATCAAGCCGAGTTCAACGCACCCCATGGCGTCAATTTCCGGTTATATAGATTTTCCGCTATTTCCGGTTTTATCAAAAACCTTTGAAAGCCTACTCCTCCTACAATTTTTGTCATATCTTCTTCAAAGTTACCAGAGATGATCTTCAGACCAAGCCTCACAAAAGTTATCGAAAAGAATTTTGATCCTCGCAACCGTTTGTCCGGTACAGCCAATCAAATTCATCAGAAAAGCCGCCAAACAGGATGTGAAGTCATGTCTCAGCAAATCTTTGAGATATCAACACGAAACTTGGTATATCGATGGAAGACACTACAACATGTTACCGTGTGCAAAGGCAACTTCATATCTCCAAAAATGATTGATATAAAGCAAATTGAACTTATCGCTAACGCTAAAATAATGCTTTACACATCAGCCAGTCAAAAACTGATACTCTGATTCAATCACAAGTTCATATGAAGACTCTTGAGAATGTTTATAACACAAATCTGTGAAAAAGTTGACTGTAAGATCAAAGGTTGATTTTTGGTGAATATTTGAAACATGCTTGCTTGGCTAATTTCAAGCCAAATTTCCAATGAATGTCTCCCCTCCTCCTGCCCGCGCGTGCTCCACATCCTCACACACTCAGCCTTAACTTACACACGCGCGGGCTTGGCAAGACGCACACGCAACATTTCAGGAGAGTGTGGGCTGACCAAGCCCCCACTCATTCCTTGGTTTCTAGCAAAGGCCTTGTGGATCTTGTAATCTTGGATCTCTTAACAAAAGCTGATCTTTTTAGTATTGCATTTCCGATTTTGTATCCAATGGTAAAAAGTTATACAAATCCTGAAACATTGATATATATATATATGTATTTATATATATATAAATCTTTATTTCAGACGCCAAGTTCCACATAAAATAACAGACATAGAGCTCTAAAAAAGAGAGTAAAACGAAAACATAAAACATAGATAATACAGTGCATAAAAAGTATGAAGACTTTTGTGCCAATGTAGTCTTAAGTTCCAAGTAATCGATAGCAGCTCTTTAGAGGGTTGACCAGAGCCTCTACTATTCAGTTCTCAGACTTGTCCAGTCGACACATGAAACCATACATCAGTTGTCTCAGGAGTGCCTTACAGGTTGGTACGTGCTTAGACAGAAACAACTGACCAGCACTATGCCACCTAGGCACATTAAGTAGCAATCTAAAAGCATCATTGAAACCATACATCAGTTGTCTCAGGATTGCCTTACAGGTTGGTACGTGCTTAGAAACAAACAACTGACTAGCACTATGCCACCTTGGCACATTAAGTAGCAATCTAAAAGCATCATTGTAGGCTACTTTCAGTATCTGTATACTCCTTTACCTGTACATAGACCACAAATGAGCAGTGTACAATGGTGTTATGTAGGTTCTAAACAGGGAACATTTAACTGAATCTGAGCACATAGAAAACGTCCTTAATAACATACTGGCCTGAGAATATATTTTACAGCGCTGTTGATACATATCGTTGTCATCTGTCCAATCATCAGAAATGACATGGCAGATATTTTATTTCCTCACAAACACCAAGGGGACTGCCAGATAAATAAAAGGTAGGGAAGGTTAATTTCCTGTCCTGATTACTTCTGACTATCATTATGTGGCTTTTCTTTGCATTATATTTTATATCATGATCTAAGCCATACTGAGAGCACACCCATAGCATCTGTTGCAACAGGCTGAGTGGAACCAGATAATCTGCGTACATCAGATGATTGACAATAGATTCACCAACAAGACAGCCTGTATTTGTCTTATTCAGCTGGCTTGATAAGTCGTCCATATCCATATTAAACAAAAAGGGAAATCAAATTCCTCCTTGTCGAACTTCGTTACCAACATGAAAAGGAGCTGATACAACATTGTCCCATTTAACATGAAAAGTTTGATTGGCATACGAGAACACCAAAATCCTCACAAGAGGTTTAGGGACACCTCTCGCTATTAGCTTCATAAACAGTTTTTCATGACAAATTCGATCAAAAGCTTTGTAAGCATCAATAAAGCATAAAAATGCAGATAAATTAAGACTTGTGTACCTGAGACAATCTCCTTCAGAGCATAGATACAGAGATCAGTACCATGTTTTCTTTTAAAACCAAACTGATTTTCTGCAGTCAGAATATACATTTCCAATTTCAATCAAATAATTCTCTCAAACACTTTAGACAAGATACTGGCCAATGCAATGGGTTGATAGTTGTCTATGCTGTTCAGTTTACCAGCCTTATCTTTAACAACAGGCACTAACAGTACTGACATAATAGAGTTCGGTAGAACACCATGAACCATAATTCCAGTGAGACACATGGCTAGAAATGGACTGAGTCTATAACTGGCATTTTTTAGATGCTCTGCAGAAATGCAATCCATACCACAAGCTTTGTTGTTGTCTAGCATGTGGATGGCATCATAAATATCTACTGATCTAACTATCAAGTCTGCAGAGATACCTTTATATTCATTATCAATTTTCACTGTGTTACTTTTAACACAATTAAATAGTTTACTGTAGTGCTCATTCCATAGATCAGCAATCTTCTCTGGACAACTAACCCCTTTGATATCAGAAGGGAGGGGAGTTCTGTTATTATTTATGATCTTGACCTCCTTCCAGAAGTCAGTAAGATTGTTATTCTGCATCTTTCTGGCCAGCGAGTCTGCTCTCATTGTGTTTTCATTTCTCTTAATGAAACAAGTGCATATTTAAATCTAGCATTTGTGAGGTTTTTGTTATCAAGCAGCACTCCCTGTCTGGGTCTGCCTGCCTCTGACCAGACTCTAAAGGCTTCTCTACCAGCAGCATGTTGCTCAGACACAAACTCATTCCAGACAGGCCGTGCGTTAGGGACCTTACTCTTGTGATTAATAAAAGGTTCACTGGAAGCATAAAGACATTTGACAATATCATCATACATGGCACAGAGCTTTTCAGCATGATGTTTATCCTTGCAGTTCATATCCGTGCACATTAGGGCATCCCTAGAAAATGCAACATCACTATGTAAGCTGTCAGTTAATAGAGAATATCTGTGCATAACCTCTTTGGTCAATTTTGACCTGTCCAGTTTTCTTGGGGGGCCAGCAACAAGGGTACACTCTCAACATTTAGCAGCATAGCAACTGGTATGCCCCTCCTTGAGTCACCACCTTACCGCGGTGGAGGGGTTTGCGTGTCCTAGTGATCCTGGAAGCTATGTTGTCGGGGGCTTCATGCCCCTGGTAGGGTCACCCAAGGCAAACAGGTTCCAGGTGAAGGACCAGACAAAGAGTGGCTCAAAAAACCAACCATGAAGAAATACAACAATGGTTCTCAGTTGCCCCTGCCCGGAAGCGGGTCACCGGGGCCCCCCCCTGGAGCCAGGCCCGGGGGTGGGGCTCGATGGCGAGCGCCTGGTGGCCGGGCCTTTTCCCATGGGGCCCGGTCGGGCACAGCCCGAAGAGACAACGTGGGACCCTCTTCCAGTGGGCTCACCATCCGCAGGAGGGGTCATGGGGGTCGGGTGCAGTGTGAGACGGGCGGCGGCCGAAGGCGGGGGCCTTGGCGGTCCGATCCTCGGCTGCAAAAGTTAGCTTTAGGGACGTGGAACGTCACCTCGCTGGCGGGAAAGGAGCCTGAGCTGGTGCGCGAGGTAGAGAGTTTCCGGCTAGATATAGTCGGCCTCGCCTCGACGCACAGCGTGGGCTCCGGAACCAGTCTCCTTGAGAGGGGCTGGACTCTCTTCCACTCTGGAGTTGCCCTTGGTGAGAGGCGTCGAGCTGGGGTGGGAATACTGGTTTCCCCTCGGTTCGGCGCCTGTACATTGGGGTTCACCCCGGTGGACGAGAGGGTAGCCTCCCTCCGCCTTCGGGTGGGGGGACGGGTCCTCACTGTCGTTTGTGCTTATGCACCAAACGGCAGCTCAGAGTACCCACCCTTTTTGGAGTCTCTGGGGGGGGTGCTGGAAAGCGCTCCTCCTGGGGATTCCCTCGTCCTCCTGGGGGACTTCAATGCTCATGTGGGCAATGACAGTGAGACCTGGAGGGGCGTGATTGGGAGGAACGGCCCCCCCGATCTGAACCCGAGTGGTGTTTTGTTGTTGGACTTCTGTGCTAGACACGGTTTGTCCATAACGAACACCATGTTCAAGCATAAGGGTGTCCATATGTGCACCTGGCACCAGGACACCCGAGGTCTCAGTTCGATGATCGACTTTGTAGTCGTGTCATCGGACTTGGGGCCGCATGTCTTGGACACTCGGGTGAGGAGAGGGGCGGAGCTGTCAACTGATCACCACCTGGTGGTGAGTTGGCTTCGATGGTGGGGGAGGACGCCGGTCAGGCCTGGCAGGCCCAAACGTAATGTGAGGGTCTGCTGGGAACGTCTGGCGGAACCCTCTGTCAGAAGGAGCTTCAACTCCCACCTCCGGGAGAGCTTCGATCATGTCTCGGGGGGGGCCGGGGACATTGAGTCCGAATGGGCCATGTTCCGGGCCTCCATTGTTGAAGCGGCTGACCGGAGCTGCGGCCGCAGGGCGGTCGGTGCATGTCGCGGCGGTAACCCTCGGACCCGGTGGTGGACTCCGGAGGTGAGGGATGCCGTCAAGCTGAAGAAGGAGGCCTATCGGACTTTATTGGCTGGTAGGACTCCAGAGGCAGCTGATGTGTACCGGCAGGCCAAGCGGAACGCGGCTTTGGCGGTCGCGGAAGCAAAAACCCGGGCATGGGAGGAGTTCGGCGAGGCCATGGAGAATGACTTCCGAACGGCTTCAAAAAGGTTCTGGACCACCATCCGGCGGCTCAGGAGGGGGAAGCAGTGCTCTGTCAACACTGTATACGGTGGGGATGGTGCGCTGCTGACCTCGACGGGGGACGTCCTGGATCGGTGGAAGGAATACTTCGAAGACCTCCTTAATTCCACCAACACGCTTTCCGACGTGGAGGCAGAGTCTGGGGACATCGGGGGGGGCCCTTCTATCTCTGGGGCTGAGGTCGCCGAGGTGGTTGAAAAGCTCCGCGGTGGCGGGGCCCCTGGGGTGGATGAGGTCCGCCCGGAGTTCCTTAAGGCTCTGGATGTTGTAGGGCTGTCTTGGTTGACACGACTCTGCAACATCGCGTGGACATCGGGGACAGTGCCTCTGGACTGGCAGACCGGGGTGGTGGTTCCCCTCTTTAAAAAGGGGGACCGGAGGGTGTGCTCCAACTTTAGGGGGATCACACTCCTCAGCCTCCCTGGGAAAGTCTATTCAGGGGTCCTGGAGAGGAGGGTCCGTCGGATTGTCGAACCTCGGATTCAGGAGGAGCAATGTGGTTTTCGTCCTGGCCGTGGAACAGCGGACCAGCTTTATACCCTCCGCGGAGTCCTGGAGGGTGCATGGGAGTTCGCCCAACCAGTCTACACATGTTTTGTGGATTTGGAAAAGGCGTTCGACCGTGTTCCTCGGGGGCTCATGTGGGGGGTGCTCCGAGAGTACGGGGTACCGGATTTCCTGATCGGGGCTGTCCGGTCCCTGTACGACCGGTGCCAGAGTTTGGTCCGCATTGCCGGTAGTAAGTCGAACTTGTTTCCGGTGAGGGTTGGACTCCGCCAGGGCTGCCCTATGTCACCGATTCTGTTCATTACCTATATGGACAGAATTTCTAGGCGCAGCCAGGGTGTTGAGGGGGTCCGGTTTGGTGACCTCAGGATCGGGTCGCTGCTTTTTGCGGATGATGTGGTCCTGTTGGCTTCATCGGGCCGTGACCTTCAGCTCTCACTGGAGCGGTTCGCAACCGAATGTGAAGCGGCTGGGATGCGAATCAGCACCTCCAAATCTGAGGCCATGGTAATCGACCGGAAAAGGGTGGAGTGCCATCTCCGGGTCGGGGAGGAGATCCTGAACCAAGCGGAGGAGTTCAAGTATCTCGGGGTCTTGTTCACGAGTGAGGGAAGAATGGAGCGCGAGGTCGACAGGCGGATCGGTGCGGCGTCCGCAGTGATGCGGGCTCTGCATCGGTCCGTCGTGGTGAAGAAGGAGCTGAGTCGAAAGGCGAAGCTCTCTATTTACCAGTCGATCTACGTTCCTACCCTCACCTATGGTCACGAACTATGGGTAGTGACCGAAAGAACGAGATCGCGAATACAAGCGGCCGAAATGAGCTTTCTCCGTAGGGTGTCCGGGCTCTCCCTTAGAGATAGGGTGAGAAGCTCGGTCATCCGGGAGGGGCTCAGAGTAGAACCGCTGCTCCTCCGCGTCGAGAGGAGCCAGCTGAGGTGGCTCGGGCATCTGATTAGGATGCCTCCTGGACGCCTCCCTGGTGAGGTGTTCCGGGCACGTCCCACTGGGAAGAGGCCCCGGGGAAGACCCAGGACACGCTGGAGGGACTATGTCTCTCGGCTGGCCTGGGAACGCCTTGGGGTCCCCCAGGAAGAGCTGGCGGAAGTGGCCGGGGGGAGGGAAGTCTGGGCCTCCCTGCTTAGGTCGCTGCCCCCGCGACCCGATCCCCGGACAAGCGGCAGATGACGACGACGACGACGACGACGACGACGACGACGACGACGACGACGACGACGACGACGACGACGACGACGACGACGACGCAACTGGTATGTGATCAGTGGTGGCCAGCCCATAACACATCTCTATACTTTCCAGTGAGTCATGAGCATCGGCTGTGGTTACAATATGGTCTAGCCAGGAAGTTGTGTGCCACGTTTCACTTATATAGGTAAAACTTGTATCAGGCAATAACGCTTGATATCATTAATTTAGTTTCATTACAGAACTGCTGCAGATGTTGTGCGAATAAACACTTATCTGACATGTCAGCATTAAAATCACCCATGACATAGACACAACATGAACTATTGTCCTCTATGAAGGACTGAATAAAAGCTAACCTGTTCTGAAATTTATCCTCATGGTCATAGGATTCATATGGTGTGTACACATTTACAATAGTAAATTTATTTTCATTGTGATTAAACTCCAACCCAATAGCCCAGTCAACGTTAAGCCACACCACCTTTACCGTTGGGTCATATTTTATGTTCCACAGTATAGCTACACCACCAGCTATCCTCCCACAAACCATTCCCATGCTGAGATCGGTAGTGGACTCTCCAGCACCATGAAAGTTCTTGTGTAGGGAGTTCAATTTGTCCAGATCTTGCTTGGCCATCCAGGTTTCTTGAAGGCAGACAATGTCACTCTCGTCCAGCAATGTGTCCACCACCAAACGTCTTGATCTATCAGCAGCAGTATGTCCTACTCGGAGGCCACGAGCGTTGTAGGATACAACCCGCATTAATGATCTACCACGGACCCATCAGGGCAGCTGGCCGGTGTGTCTGTCTCCCTGGTCTCTACATATAGGCCTACATTCATCCCAGCATCATGACTGAGCTGAAGCTCGGTACCCTGAGAGGGGGGGGTATGCTCTGGTCGAGCTTTTTTGAAAGTATAGACCAAGGGTAATTACCACACCACAACTGTCCCACCATTACCCATAGGTGGCGCTACATTCCACGCCCTAAAGCACAAAGGCTTTCTGGAATGGATAGGCTAACCAAGCCCCCTCCCTTCACTCCTTGGGTTGAAATAAAGGCCCTTGTGGATCTTGATGGTATTATTTCAGATTTGGTATCCCATTGGTAATTCTGCAGCTTAGATTTTTCTATACAGTTCCAATTTGTCAAGAATATACATTTTTCAATGATTCGCAATGTTTGGAGGAATCCGCCATTACTGCTTGCAGTTATATTTATTATTATTCTTGTTCCATGGAAGTCAATGGCAGCCCCTAGAACACTTCGACAACTTTTTGTGAAATTTGGCACACTCATTAAGGACAGTTGATTCTATACCTACACCAAGTTTCATGTCTCCCATTAGACCACTCCAGCGCCACCAACGGGTCAAAGTTGGACTTGTGTTTACACACGCAACTTTTGAACCGTATGACCCATTTTCAAAAATGAGGTACCATTGGATTCCCTGGTTCAAGCCGAGTTCAACGCACCCCATGGCGTCAATTTCCGGTTATATAGATTTTCCGCTACTTCTGGTTTTATCAAAAACCTTTGAAAGCCTACTCCTCCTACAATTTTTGTCATATCTTCTTCAAAGTTACCAGAGATGATCTTCAGACCAAGCCTCACAAAAGTTATCGAAAATAATTTTGATCCTCACAACCGTTTGTCCGGTACAGCCAATCAAATTCATCAGAAAAGCCGCCAAACAGGATGTGAAGTCATGTCTCAGCAAATCTTTGAGATATCAACACGAAACTTGGTATATCGATGGAAGACACTACAACATGTTACCGTGTGCAAAGGCAACTTCATATCTCCAAAAATGATTGATATAAAGCAAATTGAACTTATCGCTAACGCTAAAATAATGCTTTACACATCAGCCAGTCAAAAACTGATACTCTGATTCAATCACAAGTTCATATGAAGACTCTTGAGAATGTTTATAACACAAATCTGTGAAAAAGTTGACTGTAAGATCAAAGGTCGATTTTTGGTGAATATTTGAAACATGCTTGCTTGGCTAATTTCTAGCCAAATTTCCAATGAATGTCTCCCCTCCTCCTGCCCGCGCGTGCTCCACATCCTCACACACTCAGCCTTCCCTTACACACGCGCGGGCTTGGCAAGACGCACACGCAACATTTCAGGAGAGTGTGGGCTGACCAAGCCCCCACTCATTCCTTGGTTTCTAGCCAAGGCCTTGTGGATCTTGTAATCTTGGATCTCTTAACAAAAGCTGATCTTTTTAGTATTGCATTTCCGATTTTGTATGCAATGGTAAAAAGTTATACAAATCCTGAAACATTGATATATATATATGTATTTATATATATATAAATCTTTATTTCAGACGCCAAGTTCCACATAAAATAACAGACATAGAGCTATAAAAAAGAGAGTAAAACGAAAACATAAAACATAGATAATACAGTGCATAAAAAGTATGAAGACTTTTGTGCCAATGTAGTCTTAAGTTCCAAGTAATCGATAGCAGCTCTTTAGAGGGTTGACCAGGGCCTCTACTATTCAGTTCTCAGACTTGTCCAGTCGACACATGAAACCATACATCAGTTGTCTCAGGAGTGCCTTACAGGTTGGTACGTGCTTAGACAGAAACAACTGACCAGCACTATGCCACCTAGGCACATTAAGTAGCAATCTAAAAGCATCATTGAAACCATACATCAGTTGTCTCAGGATTGCCTTACAGGTTGGTACGTGCTTAGACACAAACAACTGACTAGCACTATGCCACCTTGGCACATTAAGTAGCAATCTAAAAGCATCATTGTAGGCTACTTTCAGTATCTGTATACTCCTTTACCTGTACATAGACCACAAATGAGCAGTGTACAATGGTGTTATGTAGGTTCTAAACAGGGAACATTAAACTGAATCTGAGCACATAGAAAACGTCCTTAATATCATACTGGCCTGAGAATATATTTTACAGCGCTGTTGATACATATCGTTGTCATCTGTCCAATCATCAGAAATGACATGGCAGATATTTTATTTCCTCACAAACACCAAGGGGACTGCCAGATAAATAAAAGGTAGGGAAGGTTAATTTCCTGTCCTGATTACTTCTGACTATCATTATGTGGCTTTTCTTTGCATTATATTTTATACCATGATCTAAGCCATACTGAGAGCACACCCATAGCATCTGTTGCAACAGGCTGAGTGGAACCAGATAATCTGCGTACATCAGATGATTGACAATAGATTCACCAACAAGACAGCCTGTATTTGTCTTATTCAGCTGACTTGATAAGTCGTCCATATCCATATTAAACAAAAAGGGAAATCAAATTCCTCCTTGTCGAACTCCGTTACCAACATGGAAAGGAGCTGATACAACATTGTCCCATTTAACATGAAAAGTTTGATTGGCATACCAGAACACCAAAATCCTCACAAGAGGTTTAGGGACACCTCTCGTCATTAGCTTCATAAACAGTTTTTCATGACAAATTCGATCGAAAGCTTTGTAAGCATCAATAAAGCATAAAAATACAGATAAATTAAGACTTGTGTACCTGAGACAATCTCCTTCAGAGCATAGATACAGAGATCAGTACCATGTTTTCTTTTAAGAGCAAACTGATTTTCTGCCGTCAGAATATACATTTCCAATTTCAATCAAAAAATTCTCTCAAACACTTTAGACAAGATACTGGCCAATGCAATGGGTCGATAGTTGTCTATGCTGTTCAGTTTACCAGCCTTATCTTTAACAACAGGCACTAACAGTACTGACATAATAGAGTTCGGTAGAACACCATGAACCATAATTCCAGTGAGACACATGGCTAGAAATGGACTGAGTCTATAACTGGCATTTTTTAGATGCTCTGCAGAAATGCAATCCATACCACAAGCTTTGTTGTTGTCTAGCATGTGGATGGCATCATAAATATCTACTGATCTAACTATAAAGTCTGCAGAGATACCTTTATATTCATTATCAATTCTCACTGTGTTACTTTGAACACAATTAAATAGTTTACTGTAGTGCTCATGCCATAGATCAGCAATCTTCTCTGGACAACTAACCCCTTTGATATCAGAAGGGAGGGGAGTTCTATTATTATTTATGATCTTGACCTCCTTCCAGAAGTCAGTAAGATTGTTATTCTGCATCTTTCTGGCCAGCGAGTCTGCTCTCATTGTGTTTTCATTTCTCTTAATGAAACGAGTGCATATTTAAATCTAGCATTTGTGAGGTTTTTGTTATCAAGCAGCACTCCCTGTCTGGGTCTGCCTGCCTCTGACCAGACTCTAAAGGCTTCTCTAGCAGCAGCATGTTGCTCAGACACAAACTCATTCCAGACAGGCCGTGCGTTAGGGACCTTACTCTTGTGATTAATAAAAGGTTCACTGGAAGCATAAAGACATTTGACAATATCATCATACATGGCACAGAGCTTTTCAGCATGATGTTTATCCTTGCAGTTCATATCCGTGCACATTAGGGCATCCCTAGAAAATGCAACATCACTATGTAAGCTGTCAGTTAATAGAGAATATCTGTGCATAACCTCTTTGGTCAATTTTGACCAGTCCAGTTTTCTTGGGGGGCCAGCAACAAGGGTACACTCTCAACATTTAGCAGCATAGCAACTGGTACGTGATCAGTGGTGGCCAGCCCATAACACATCTCTATACTTTCCAGTGAGTCATGAGCATCGGCTGTGGTTACAATATGGTCTAGCCAGGAAGTTGTGTGCCACGTTTCACTTATATAGGTAAAACTTGTATCAGGCAATAACGCTTGATATAATTAATTTAGTTTCATTACAGAACTGCTGCAGATGTTGTGCGAATAAACGCTTATCTGACATGTCAGCATTAAAATCACCCATGACATAGACACAACATGAACTATTGTCCTCTATGAAGGACTGAATAAAAGCTAACCTGTTCTGAAATTCATCCTCATGGTCATAGGATTCATATGGTGTGTACACATTTACAATAGTAAATTTATTTTCATTGTGATTAAACTCCAACCCAATAGCCCAGTCAACGTGTAGCCACACCACCTTTACCGTTGGGTCATATTTTATGTTCCACAGTATAGCTACACCACCAGCTATCCTCCCACAAACCATTCTCATGCTGAGATCGGTAGTGGACTCTCCAGCACCATGAAACATCTTGTGTAGGGAGTTCAATTTGTCCAGATCTTGCTTGGCCATCCAGGTTTCTTGAAGGCAGACAATGTCACTCTCGTCCAGCAATGTGTCCACCACCAAACATCTTGATCTATCAGCAGCAGTATGTCCTACTCGGAGGCCACGAGCGTTGTAGGATACAACCCGCATTAATGATCTACCACGGACCCATCAGGGCAGCTGGCCAGTGTGTCTGTCTCCCTGGTCTCTACATATAGGCCTACATTCATCCCAGCATCATGACTGAGCTGAAGCTCGGTACCCTGAGAGCGGGGGTATGCTCTGGTCGAGCTTTTTTGAAAGTATAGACCAAGGGTAATTACCACACCACAACTGTCCCACCATCACCCATAGGTGGCGCTACATTCCACGCCCTAAAGCACAAAGGCTTTCTGGAATGGATAGGCTAACCAAGCCCCCTCCCTTCACTCCTTGGGTTAAAATATAGGCCCTTGTGGATCTTGATGGTATTATATTTCAGATTTGGTATCCCATTGGTAATTCTGCAGCATAGATTTTTCTATACAGTTCCAATTTGTCAAGAATATACATTTTTCAATGGTTCGCAATGTTTGGAGGAATCCGCCATTACTGCTTGCAGTTATATTTATTATTATTATTACACTTCTTCTGTCATTGGAGTCTATGGCAGCCCCTAGAACCGTATGGTAAAAAGTTGTGAAATTTGGCACACTCATTAAGCACAGCCCCCTCTTTATATTCACCAAGTTTCATGTCTCCCATTGGAGCACTCTAGCGCCACCAACTGGTCAAAGTTGGACTTGTGTTTACACACGTAACTTTTGAACCGTATGACCGATTTTCAAAAATGAGGTACCGTTGGATTCCCTGGATCGAGACGAGTTCAACGCACACCATGGCGTCAATTTCCGGTTATATAGATTTTCTGCCGTTTTGAATTTTGTGAAAAAACGTTTTTTTGCTTCTCCTCCCTCAATTTTTGTCAAATCTTCCCCAGAATTGGCACACATCATCATCCGACCAACCCTCACAGAAGTTATCAAAGGATATTTGATTTTCAAAACCGTTTGTCCGGTACAGCCAATCAAAATTGGCAACAAAGCAACCAAACAGGAAGTTGGATCATATCTCAGCTAATCTTTAAGAAATCAACCCCAAACCTGGTGTGATGACTCGGAACCCTCTTCTGAGGCTGTCCAATGAATTTGGTGTCATGTCATTACTGGGCGTGGCCGCAGGAAGCAAAAATGTGTTTTGGCCAATAACTGTTGATTTGTTTGCCTTTATTAAGTGATTCCTTTGTTTCATGATATCTTGGGACGTCCCGTGTGTGACCCATCATCATTTGTGATAATAGCCGAATTGATGCGGCCGCCATTTTGAATTCATTGAAAAATGTTTTTTCTCTACTCCTCCTACACATGTTGTCCAATCTTCACCAAATTTCGCAGAGATTATCTTCAGACCAAGCCTCACAAAGGCCATCACATGATTGTTTGATTTTCACAACCGTTTGACCGGTACAGGCAATCAAAATGTGCAATTAAGCCATCAAACAGGAAGTTGGGTCGTATCTCAGCCAATCTTTGATGGATTCACACCAAACTTGCCGCATGCACTCGGAACCCTGTTCTGAGGATTTCTAAAGTGTTTTATGGGTCATTTGACTGCTTGGCCACCACATTGCTGCTTGCAGCTATATTTATTATTAATCTTTTTCTCCCATTGGAGTCTATGGAAGCCCCTAGAACCATCTGGTAAAAAGTTGTGAAATTTGGCACCCTCATTAAGCACAGTCCCCTCTTTATATTCACCAAGTTTCATGTCTCTCATTGGAGCACTCTAGCGCCACCAACTGGTCAAAGTTGGACTTGTGTTTACACACACAACTTTTGAACCGTATGACCCATTTTCAATAATGAGGTACCATTGGATTCCCTGGATCAAGCCGAGTTCAACGCACACCATGGCGTCAATTTCCGGTTATACCGATTTTCCGCTTGTTCCGGTTTTATCAAAAACCTTTGAAAGCCTACTCCTCCTACAATGTTTTTCCAATCTTCCCCAGAACTGGCACAGATCATCGTCAGACCAACCCTCACAGAAGTTATCAAAGGATATTTGATTTTCAAAACCGTTTGTCCGGTACAGCCATTCAAAATCGGCAACAAAGCAACCAAACAGGAAGTTGAATCATATCTCAGCTAATCTTTGAGAAATCAACACCAAACTTGGCATGATGACTCGGAACCCTCTTGTGATAATGTCTAATTAATTTGGTGTCATATCATCACTGGGCGTGGCCGCAGGAAGCAAAAATGTGTTTTGGCCAATAACTGTTGATTTGTTTGCCTTTATTCACTGATTCCCTTGTCTCATAATGTCTTGGGACGTCCCTTGTGTGACCCATCATCATTTGTGATAATAGCCGAATTGATGCGGCCGCCATTTTGAATTCCTTGAAAAACGTTTTTTCTCTACTCCTCCTACACATGTTGTCCAATCTTCACCAAATTTGGCAGAGATTATCTTCAGACCAAGCCTCACAAAGGCCATCACATGATTTTTGTATTTTCAGAACTGTTTGCCCGGTACAGGCAATCAAAATGTGCCATTAAGCCAGCAAACAGGAAATTGGGTCGTATCTCAGCAAATCTTTGATGGATTCACACCAAACTTGCTGCATGCACTCAGAACCCTGTTCTGAGGATTTCTAAAGTGTTTTGAGGGTCATTTGACTGCTTGGCCACCACATTGCTGCTTGCAGCTATATTTATATAATGTAATGCAAAATATATAAATTTCAAATTAAATGAGACACTAAATATATAAATGTTACATGTATTTGTGTGTATATATGTATACAGTATATATATATATATACTTACGTTTTAATCTGTTCACATTTATTTATTTCTACTTACATTTATTTATTTATCCTTACATTTATCCACGGTGTAACTTTCCGCATTAAAATAAAGTTGTCGTCCCCCTTCACCAAGTCAGGGGGCGAGTTAAAGCCTCTGATTGGTGAATGAACAGTATTACCAGAGCCTGTTTAAGGAGAGCCTGCCCACTCCCTAGTAAGCCCTGTTGTACCGAATTTCATTGCAGTTCCACCAGAGTTCCACTGGGAGTGATTGCGGTCGAGTGCAAAATGAATGGGAGTCTATCAAGCTAAACGGCTATAAATTTGTGTCTTTCGCCTGATTGTCGTTGAGAAATCTCAGATTTGATTGTAGTTTTTGCATGTTCAACATGGATTACAGGTCAAAAGTTGAATGAACGAGTACTTATGTCCTTTCGATTTCTTACAGGGTAAATCGTTGTTGCGTTGTGGTCGTTTTGGGTCAGGTGGCTGAGCGGTTAGGGAATCGGGCTAGTAATCAGAAGGTTGCTGGATCGGTTCCCGGTCGTGCAAAATGATGTGTCCTTGGGCAAGGTACTTCACCCTACTTGCCTCGGGGAGAATGTCCCTGTACTTAATGTAAATCGCTCTGGATAAGAGCGTCTGCTAAATGACAAAATGTAATGTAAATGTTGCCCATATAACGCTAGCATTCTGCTAACGAATGCTGATTGGTTAATGAAGTACTGACTACGACCAGAGATCCCGCTTGATGGCATCCGAAGCAGAACCAGAATGTCGGCGCATTAGCAACATAAGCAACAACATTAGCAAGCCAAAACTATTTCTAGCATGTGTATTGACAGGGAGAGCCTATCTGTCAGCTGTGTTGTCGATGCCTCGAGAGAAAAGTGGAAGTAACCAGAGCTTGCCGTCAAGCAGTAGCTCTGGTCGTACGAATTGTATGACGTCAATGACATTTTTAAAGGCTTTTTAGAACGGAAAGGCGACTGAACAGCAACCAGTTCAGAACCCGGAAGTTTGCAGTGAGTGGGAGTTCTCCCTTTATTAAACATTCTCTGGTCTTACACACCAGGCAGACTCCACCCGTCGATCAAGCTCTCTTCAATCTAGAGGGATCCTCTATCGCCTCACTCTGCAGCTGCTAGGGGTGTGCGACACTGCACAATGTGGTATAGATCCGATACCAAGGAGTAAATACAGGGCCAGTATTGCCAATACCGATACTTTTGGCTTAGAAAAGCAGTTTAACTACTTTCGTGTCGGGGAAAGCAATGCCTCATAATTGATTGAGTAAATTCATCATCAATATGATTATTTGAATGAAAATTTAAAATTTTATGATCATTCAATGATTTTTCCTTTAATTAATTGTTCATGATTATGATCATAATAAAACACAGGACAACGAGTTTTGTCAAAAATACTGTTAACTTGTGCCACTGAGTCGTGTTACTGCACGTACACGCCGGTGTTGTATCACCCGATGCATGACTTTCTGGATTGACACCCCCTCACGGCAGCCCGCGCGATTCAAAGAGTGAAGGATTTTGTCTTGATATCGCAACCAAAAGAAGGGTACACAGAAGTCTCACATTATACTTTCTTAGTTGTTGAATTCAAGAGAAAGATGTCGGTTATCTGTGTAAATATCGGATGCTATTTTCAACACAAAATCCTTAAAATTCGTTATTCAAACGGTATTATAACGAACGCGAACCAACATTCTTGCTCCACGACATCGCATTCTGAGGAAATATACCCCAATATGATCATGATTACTGCTACACAAAATGTATTTTGTGTAGCAGGTTCAAAGTATTTCCCAAGGTATGGCTCTTCATACTAATGTGTAGGTTCAAAGGCATGCGATTTTAATGCAGTTAGCCTGCGCGTAGGGTGGGTTACTCAGACAGGTCGAAAACAACAGCCTTCTGATCCAGAATAGACTATCAGCTGTCCTGAAAAGGGACCAAATGTTCACATGCCAATAGCCTACAAAAGACAAGTACTAAAAACGATGTATGAGCTATGTGTCAACATCAAAAGAAATGTTCTCACCATCAAATCCTTTTTTATGTTAGGAAATATTACTCTTAATGTTTATGTCAATTAAATACATGATAAAATAAAATATAATAATCCCACACCTACCATGGACTATTCTGATTTCAGACCTGTCCACCCTATACATACACATGTATTGTTATTATATTTATGCTATTAAATGTACATAATGTTGGAGTACAAGGGAAGAAGCGTATGCAGGGGGAGAGCATTTCATGCAGGCCTTGTTTTCCATATGATGTAAGTGCAATGCACTCCCTGCTAACACTGACTAGGAAAGTGTGACATGCCTAAAACGTACTGTGATTACTCATACTAGTGCCTTCAGTGAACAGAAGGAATAATTTGATGCTGGGAAAAACAGAACAGACAATAGAGGGGGGGTGCATTTCACGACAGGCTTGTTGTGTTCCTCCTTGTCACGGAATGCACCCCCCACTAACTCTGACTAGAAAAGTGTCAAATGCCTGAAACTTACTGTGGTTACTCATACTAGTGCCCTCAATTTACAGTAAGAATCTTTTGATGCTGGGATATACAGAACAGACAACAGAGGGGGGGTGCATTTCCCGACAGGCTTAATGCACCCCCTGCTAACCCTGACTAGGAAAGTGTGACATGCCTGAAACTTACTGTGGTTACTCATACTAGTGCCCTCAGTGTACAGAAGGAATCATTTGATGCTGGGATATACAGAACAGACAATACAGGGGGGTGCATTTCACGACAGGCTTAATACACCCCCTGCTAACCCTGACTAGGAAAGTGTTACATGCCTGAAACTTACTGTGGTTACTCATACTAGTGCCCTCAGTGTACACTAAGAATCATTTGATGCTGGGATATACAGAACAGACAATAGAGGGGGGTGCATCTCACGACAGGCTTGTTGTATTCCTTCTTGTCATGAAATGCACCCCCCGCTAACTCTGACTAGGAAAGTTTTACATGCCTGAAACTTACTGTGGTTACTCATACTAGTGCCCTCAGTGTACAGTAAGAATCATTTGATGCTGAGATATACAGAACTGCGTTGACATGAAGAAGTACTTTGTGAAGATTTACCTCAATAAACATAACAAAGAAGCATTAACAAAACAAAGAAAGAAACAATAACACAAAAAGGAGTCACATATTTATTATAAACTAGATTGTATTGGTTATGCATATAACTACAATAGGACAGGGGTTGTCCTGTCAGCTCATTTGTACTGTTTCCCAAAATCAAACTACCTGCCAGCAGGTAATATGGGACGGCAACTGCATTGCAAATAATAAAAGGTTATATTATAAAATGTTATTCAATATCTTTAATTTTATAGTGTCTGTTATTCACAGACACTATAAAAAGACAGACTTTGCCAACACATTTTGACCAGTTCACATGATCTCATGCAACAATTTACCTATTTCTCACGCTGAGAGGCTAAGGGATCATTTATCCCACTATACTTTACAATAAATTGACGAGGCGCAGGCATACGGAGGGAAGTTTTAGGCCGAATTGATAGATGACTCGAGTTATATAAAGTTACAGTAAATGCCACCTAGATTTAATTACATTCAAGTGTATTGAAGTGTATCAAAAGATGGCGGTTGTGAATAAAAATGTAAATGTGTTTACTTTTCAGAGCACTCAGCAAACTGGTTGGCCATAGAACCTATTCGTGGGATCAGTATTTGGATTCTGTTATGTTTGGTCTCCGAACAAAGACGCAGGTTACCTGCAAATTTTCCCCCTATTTCCTCATGTTTGGGAGAGAGGCTCGTTACCCTTCAGAGGTGCCAGAGCACTACTTGACACTACTAAATGACAGATTTCAATGTAATGTCAGTTTTTTAAATGCAATGTAATGTCAATGCAATTCTATGCAAACTACATTTTCTATTCAAATGATACACTACTGCTACCTCGTCTAACATACACAATGATGAAGATCATGAAGTTGGACTGAAATAACATCATCATTTTGGTTCACAATTAGACAACAGTGTTGGCTGGCATAAAGCGCCTTGATGATATCAAGGACATTGTTGCAGACAACATTTCAAAGCAGCATGAGCGCACTCGCCGGAGACTGAAGTCAGGTGCTCCCACACCCAATTTTAAAGTTGGAGACCAGGTCTGGAGGCAGAACATAAGGAGCCAGCAGGGAAAGGGTGGCAAGCTCGATGCCAACTTCCTTGGCCCTTACAACATAACGGCAATTCAAGGAAAAAGTGCCGATTTGCAAGGGGAAAATTGTGCTGTTTTCCTCAAAGTGAATGTGGATCATCTGAAAATAGTGAAGATGAAGATGCCACGCCTACCGCGCATGATGAGCAAAACAGCAACCACACCAGCTCCAACACCAGATGCTACCCCAGCACCTGCACCTGCACCAGCACCAGCACCAGCAGCCACCCCTGCACCAGCACCTGCACCAGCAGCCACCCCAGCACCAGCAGCCACCCCAGCAACAGCAGCCGCCACAGCACCTGCACCAGCAGCCGCAACAGCAGCCACCCCTGCACCAGCAGCCACCCCAGCACCAGCAGCCACCCCAGCAACAGCAGCCGCCACAGCACCAGCACCTGCACCAGCAGCCGCCACAGCACCAGCACCTGCACCAGCAGCCGCCACAGCACCAGCACTTGCACCAGCAGCCACCCCTGCACCAGCAGCAGCAGCACCTGCACCAGCACCTGCACCAGCAGCCACCCCAGCAACAGCAGCCACCACAGCACCTGCACCAGCAGCTGCCACAGCACCAGCACCTACACCAGCAGCCACCCCAGCAACAGCAGCCACCCCAGCAACAGCAGCCACCCCTGCATCAGCAGCCACCCCAGCAACAGCAGCCACCCCTGCACCAGCAGCTGCCACAGCACCAGCACCTGCACCAGCAGCCACCCCAGCACCAGTAGGAGCTGCACCAGTATTATTGCATAGCCTACTTACTTTGTTTTTAAAGATATGAACAAAAAAAAGGCACTCTCAAAAGTGTTTTGAGAGTGCTGTAAGCAATTGTTAACATGAACAAAAAAACATAGGCTTAAGTAAATGGTAAGACAATTGATAACCTTGGAACCATTTAGAAAAAAGTTATTTGAATTGATCTGTTCCAGAAGTGAATTATTGTTATACTAAAATGTTAATGGTTACAAAAATGGTTAAATGAATTGATGTCTGCAGATGTGCAGGAGGCCTGGGCAGGGAAACACGCACATGTCATCCCCTCAAAGATTGGGCCATACAAATTGAGAGTAAGGTATTGTCTTGTCAATATTTTATAAAAACTAATACATTACTTTCCTCTGCGATTTTGTTGTGATGCAATACAGTGACCTTCAAGATCATCCAATGACTCATCTTCAATGTTGTATAAATGGGTACAATGTGTCAGTAAATATGGAACTGCATATTTCTCACATATGATTACTTTATTCTGTCATTTTCAATCTTTCACAAGCAATTAATGCGTACTTGACGGTGCTTGTGCGGAACTGCGACAGACGCAATGCAGACGCAGCTGTTGTCATCGACAGCTTTGCAATGACTGCAATATGGGAAGGGAAACGGTCAAGACTTCGGGTATGTATTGGATTGTTATGCATATGATATTTATTTCTCAAGTAAAGCCCTTACTTTCATAATGTCTTCCCATTTCCAGATAGATCCAATGGCACACCAACTGATTGTAGGAATGGTGAATGCGCACCACCACTGGAATTTGACGGTGAGAGTAAATACAGTGTGTACAATGTGAAACTTGATTTTTCAAGCTCTGTATGAGCGGCTATGTAGGCCTTCTTTACGGTTAACCTACCTTTAAAATTTAAATGATAAAGTATAAATCTTTTAATGCATACAGTCTCTCAGAGTTGCACATTTTCAGTTATAACAGATACAGTGAGTTGGGCTTAAAGCATCTTATTTTTCAATGTACAATAGGTCTGGTACCCACAAGAAAATAGGTGCCTTTTCTTGGATCCCCTGGGGGAATATCAAGCTAACCTAAAGAGGTGCCTGGAGACAACAAGGTAAATACATTCAAATTGAGTTTTATAGTACAGAGGTACTAACACCATAGTGTCAGACAGAAATAAGTCGTACAAGATGTTCAATCAATGATTGTGCAACAGTTTTCACAAGCAACATTTTTATACTTAAGGGCATTCATGCAGAAGAAAGACTGCAATGTTTCTCGATGGGCATGCAGCACCCTCCCTCATGCACATCAGCATGACAGCACATTGTGTGGTGTCCTTGCCTTATAGGTGAATGTACTGTACTATACATTACTTAAACAATGTTGTCAACCTCAAAGTCCTTAATCTTTTTTTTCTTATGATAACTTTCATGCATGAATGTTTGTATGTATGTATGAATGTTTGAGTATGTACTGTAATGGACCTTTATTTTTGTGATTTAGGATTTTGGATCTTGACATCTTGTCAGACCATGTATTTGTGATCATGCTGATCTAATAACCATGTTATCTTTAGTTTGCTGAGAAAATAATGAAGGGAGAGGCAATAAACATCCAAACAACACAGAAAGCAGTGAACAAGCTGAGGCTAGATGTAGCCACTGCCCTCCTCCGGGAAACTGGTGTGTTATTGTTTGGCTGATCGTTGTCAATCTCCAAGCTCTTGGAAGTGCTTGTCCTTTAATATAAATGAGACCATACAGCCAGTGAAGTACAATAATGCAAAATATGTTATTCTAGTGTGAGCATATTTGTTGGAATATTTATGAATACTGTTTGTCTTAACAGACAATCTCAGCAACCTGTGCCACTACTGTGGGATGGAGGACAAGGATGAGCCACTATGGGTAATGTTTTTAAAAATTATTACATATTTTTCAGTTTTTAGACTTCAAGATTAGTTTGATTTCTGTGAATTTCATTATTACAAGAATTACTAAATCAGAAACAGTACGATTAACACTCAGTTTAATAGAAGTGATAGTGCCCAAATTAAAGGACTTGCACATTGTGAATCCATTTTCTAAAATCTGCTGCGACATCTGTGGAAGATGGTACCACCATGTGTGCGTGCAGAGGCCTACACTCAGGGGCGGACTTACCCATTAGGCAAGGTAGGCAACCCCCAGCTACCAGGGGGCCCCCAGATGCCAGGGGTGCCCTTGAAAGACTACATAAAATTACTGTATGATAAATAATAACTATAATAATAATACAAATCGATTAAAAGTCATAACCTTCCACACAAGTATCAACAAAGATACCAACAGAGCGTTTATTCTATTTGTGTCAACGCAAGCTTCCCCTCCCACCCGATACTACTGTGGACTATTCCATCGATTGCAGCAACTGGGCAGCAAAGCACGTCATATCAGTTGGTTCATGTGAGGAAGTAGAAGAGTGAAGTGAATGCAAAAAACAATTTGCTAAATGTAACGAAACTCCCCGATCGGAGCACAAAAGAGAAAGACAAAAGAGGAGAGTAAACAACTAATTGCCAAACCGAAACTACAGAAGGAAACGTAATTTTTCTCCACTGGTATCCAATGATGCGGCAGCTAGCACAAGTGCTGCTCAGTGAAGTTTGGCTAGCAACAGCAGCTAGGCTAGCTTGGTCGTAGCACAATTTACCGGGGTCAGCTTCTCCACGCAGGGCTCTAGACTGAGACCAGATTTGGCATCGTTACTGACAATGATCACCTCCAGCAAACCTTTTTTGAATTAGACATTTCCCCCTAAATAATTTTCAAGCTTATTTACGTTTTTGGGGGCATATTTTCAGTTAACAGATGGTACAGTACCGTTTGGATTGCGATTCCATCTGAAATACTGCCGGTGACAATGTTGTTACAATAGCTTGTTTCAAAGGGGCTTCTTAATGAATTAATGCAATATGAGTAGGCTAAGGCCCTGTCCCAATACTACCACTTCACCCTAGCACTTCACCCTAGCACTTTAATTCTGTGTGAGTGCCCCTTCACAACGGAGTGTGAAGTGTTAAGGATTGAAATCTTTACCTGCGAAATGGGACACCACTCGATGCGTCATTGCGTCATTAGTAGCCAACAAGTTCACCTACGTCACACGCATCAACGAAAGTAGTAGTAGTAATTCCATTTATGAAAATGCCGGCTCCAGCTGTTCTGTTAGCTTTTATCATCTTTCTCCGTTTAAACAACCAACGGAGAAGAAATGAGACAAACAGAAGACGACTTCGACACCAACTAGCGATGATGGATGTCTTTCAGGTATGTACATTTGTTTTCGAAATTTAACGTTGTACTTAACTTAGCTGGTATGATTGCTCTGTGTTAACGTTAGTCTAACCTGCTCGAGGTGCGTTCACATCATAACGTTACAGTGTATGGAACAAATTTTGCGAACGTTTCTGTTGAAACAGTTATTTACAGTTAAAATTTGAATGACTTTTGTGTTAACAGTTAGCCTAGTTATCGTAACGTTAGCTATTATCGCCTTCTCGCAAAGAGAGATACCTGTTGTTATTGTTTAGTAGTAATGTTAGCCAAGTGGCGATCATGGTTAATGTAAATAAAAACAAAAAGTTATTTGTTCTTTTATGTTATTATTGCCATCTCTTGTGTCGGAAATTAAGGAAAAAAAACATAAACACAAGCACTCAACAAACAGTTCAACTAGATTAGGCCTACTTATTTTTCATTTGAGACATCACAATTCATTGGTAGAAACAGTGAAATTTAGCCTAGGCCTCTGCATGTTGAAGCTGGTGACTTTTGTCCAATAATATTGATTATTGTTTGTTCTTCAGAGTGGCCGTATGATGACCTACTGTCATCTTAATATCAACGTGCCCATCCTGCGGTTGTGGTTAAATGTAGAGCTGGAGCTAATGGAGGACTTCAGACTGTGCAGACGGGCCATACATGCCCTG
Source organism: Hypomesus transpacificus (assembly GCF_021917145.1). Classification (NCBI taxonomy): domain Eukaryota; kingdom Metazoa; phylum Chordata; class Actinopteri; order Osmeriformes; family Osmeridae; genus Hypomesus; species Hypomesus transpacificus. The sequence continues at coordinate 1,481,991 of NW_025814033.1, read as the reverse complement.
CAGAGACTGCTGAAAAGCGAGCAGGATCATGGCTCGGGTCATGAACTGGAGGTCCTCATCTATGTGTACTGGCTTGCTCATGGACTGTCATATCGTGTAGTGTCACGGGTATTCAATGTACCCCGAGCAACAGTCCACCGAGTCATACACAAAACCGCTCAACACATCTGGAGCAACCTACATCGAGCCATCTCTTTCCCAACACCTGCAGATCTGGACAATATTGGACTCGGATTTGGCCAACTAGCGAGGAATCCAGTCTTTAATAAAGCTGTGGGTGCCATTGATGGCTGTCACGTTCGCATTAAGTCCCCATCACTACACCGGTTGGACTATCTAAATTACAAGGGCTTTTTCTCAATAAACATGCAGGCCATTTGTGATGCATCTGGGAAATTTCTAGATGTGTTTGTTGGATACCCAGGATTAGTACATGACACCCGGGTTTTAAAAAATAGCCCCTTTTACCTGTCTAAAAGGTACCCACCCACTGGATACTTCCTGCTTGGCGATGGTGGATATCCTTGTTTGGAAACTCCAATATGCCTAATCACACCATACAAGGAACCAGTGAATGGACGGGAGAGGCAGTGATTTAACTACCATCAATCAAGGGGGCGTACAATAGTCGAGAGAGCGTTGGGTGTGATGAAGACCCGATGGAGGTTTACTCTTTTCAAGGCCTTGGAGGTGAAGCCCACATTTGCACCTCGGGTTATCGCATCGTGTGCCTTCCTCCACAATGTGTGCATAGACAATGGGGATGTCCTTGAACCTGATGATGTGGCACAGGACATCATGGCTCCAGGACCTCTGCAGGAAGCCCCTGCACCACATGAACGGCCAGGGAATTCCACGAGGGACAGGCATGCTGCCCTGATCACTGGCAATATAGAAGTGCCTCAGTAGGAATGCTTCTACAAACTTGTAAATAGTTCATATGCACATGTTCTCATTCAATAATTTTGTATTTTCTTATTTGTTGTTTATATATTTGTTCCAGATAGAACATTTGCAAAACAAAATTACTGCTCTGGCAATTTATTAATTAACTTCTCAAATAGGCTGAGGAAACGTTCCGTTTTGGCTTCAGTCTCCTCGTGCCTCTTCTGCTCCTTTGCGGATTCCTGTTTCAGAAATTCCAGTATAGGATTAGTCTTCATGCGTTTCCTCCTGGGAGACAGTGTTGTGGGATCAGGAGCAGTGGGAGTGGTTGGAGGACCAGGACAGGAGGCAGAATCTTCTCTTGGTTCAACGATATTCTGTACATAGAAAATTAATAACCAGATTGGTTCAGTACCGTACACAGTAACATCATGTGCACCGGTTAAATGTAAGAGATCAATTTGAGTGTATTTTCCTTACTTACCATCAGTAATGTTGTGGCACCACTGCCTTCATTAAAAGATGCCACTAACACAGGGGGCTCTATGCATGGTCTGGCACCGAGAACTTCGTGCATATCCCCATAGAATGGCCAGTTGGAAGCTGTTTTCTCCCCGCTTTCGGTCCCTGAACCAGTCTTTGGCGTTTTCAGATCCTGCAATAGCAAACATATATGTGCGTGCACACACACACACGAAAAGCTGATATATAGATTACGCATTCATTTGAAAAGGCAGATTGCGATAACATGTAGCATATATCTCACCAAATAATTACCTTATATTTCTTTTTTAAATTCTCCCATTTTTTCCCAACCTGCTGTACATTGACCTTTCCCTCGAGGCCCAGCTGTTTGATCAGTGTCCTGTCTCAGACAACAAACAATGATGTAGATTAGGCTCTGGTTACAGGAATTATCAGAGATATTCATGGTTCATTGGAAAACAACAACCGGGTCATATTTCTTTTTACTAAATTGCTCCTCATTGTCTGTCCTGAACCTAATGAGTGCCCTGGTCTGGTCGGGAGTCCCTAACATTGTAACATTAGACACTGTCTGTTAGCTTGCAACAAACTATCTTTCAACCGTTACATTTGAACGATTTCAGTTACATTACATTGTAATGGTAACATTTCGTCCAGCTCATATCCAGCTTTACTGTAGGCTACGTTTGCCAACAACTCAAGGTCAACAGTGTTCCTATGTTTGCGAATTTGAACACAAGTCAGGTTTTCAGGTTTTAGCAAACATATTTAGCACTACCCACCTGTCATAATAAAATTGCGTTTTTCACATCCTAACGTTAACGTTACTCGGCTACTCTCAGCAGCATAGACAGACGTTCATTTGTGAAATAGCGATTTTCTTCTAACAATCGTATTCTACTCAACTGTAAGGAATATTATTTTGCATAATGATCAGCTAGATATCCCGATGTGTTTCACATTTTTTTTTATAGTTATTTGCGAAGATATACTTACATTTGTAAACTTATTTTTCAGCGCTGGCAGCCATCTTTATTCAAAAATGTTGGTGTCAGTTGGTTACCAAGGTGTTCACAAGGCATCCTGGGAAATGTAATCTTTCCCTTCAGTCGTAGTCTGCTTCTGATCGCACTCCATTTGAAGTGATTGTTTGAAGGGTTGAACAACACTTCCCCTTCGGTCTAAAAGAATTGGGACACCCTACCCCTTCACGCGAACGCGCAAACGAAGGGGAAGGGTGAAGTGCTAGGGTGGAGTGGTAGTATTGGGACAGGGCCTTAATGCTTGAAAATATCACTAGAAGGGAAAAAGGTGACAAAGTCATAGAGGTTAGGACCGTTTTCACCGGATTGCCCAATATCTTCATTTGATCCAACTTTTCAACTGAGGCTGCTATAGCTTATCAATATTATATATATATATTCATAATTAGTATATGGATTGAAAAGAGTAAGAATAGGAGTTAAGGGGGCCCCATTTCTGTCTTCGCCTGGGGCCCACAAATCACTAAATCCGCCACTGCCTACACTGGAGGAGGACTACTCGTGCCTTGCGTGCACATAATCCCCCAAAATAAAACATTTGTTGTCATTACTTAATTTGTCTGTATTGTTAAATATTAGTTTGTGTGTTAACCAAAGTTTAATTATTATTTATCTATTTCAAGTCACTTCCTATGACTTTGTGTAAACATGTTTTTTTAAATGTTATTTAATTTGTTTTGGAATTAATCATTGTTAGGCTGGTTTATTTACATTAAAATAATACTTTTGTGGAACAAAGGCTTCCCCTATATTTGGGGATTACCTGCATGAGCAAGTTTGGTGAGTGTGTGCATTGCACAAGATGGGGCTAGTAAGTGTAACCACAGTAAGTTTCAGGCATGTGACCGATTCCCAGTCAGGGTTAGCAGGGGGTGCATTTCATGACAAGAAGGAATACAACAAGCCTGTCGTGAGATGCGCCCCCCTCTATTGTCTGAACTGTATATCCCAGCATCAAAGGATTCTTACTGTACACTGAGGGCACTATTATGAGTATCCACAGTAAGTTTCAGGCATGTCACACGTTCCTAGTCAGAGTTAGCAGGGGGTGCATTTCATGACAAGAAGGAATACAACAAGCCTGTCGTGAGATGCACCCCCCTGTATTGTCTGTTCTGTATATCCCAACATCAAAGGATTCTTACTGTACACTGAGGGCACTAGTATGAGTAACCACAGTATGTTTCAGGCATGTAACACTTTCCTAGTCAGTGTTAGCAGGGGGTGCATTAAGCCTGTCGTGAGATGCACCCCCCTCTTTTGTCTGTTCTGTATATCCCAGCATCAAATGATTCTTACTGTACACTGAGGGCACTAGTATGAGTAACCACAGTACGTTTCAGGCATGTAACACTTTCCTAGTCGGTGTTAGCATGGGGTGCATTGCACTTGCATCAAATGGAAAACAAGGCCTGCCATGAAATGCTCTCCCCCCGCATACGTTTCTTCCCTTCTATTCCAGCATTATGTACATTTAATAGCATCAATTTAATACCAATACATGTGTATGTATAGGTTGGTCAGGTCTGAAAACAGAATAGTCCATGGTAGGTGGGGGATAATTATGTTTTATTTTTTCATTTATTTAATTGGCTGAAATAAGAGTAATATATCATATCTTAAAACATGATTTCATGGTGAGAACATTTATTTTGATTTCGATGTATCGTTTTTAGTACTTGTCTTTTGTAGGCTATAGACATGTGAACATTTGGTCCCTTCTCAGGACAGCTGATAGCCTATTCTGAATCAGAAGGCTGTTGTTTTCGACCTGTCTCAGTAACCCACCCTATGCGCAGGCTAACTGCATTAAAATCATATGCCTTTGACCCTATACATTAGTATGAAGAGCCATGTGAAATACTTTGAACCTGCTACACAAAATACATTTCCTTTGGTAATCATACTGGGGTATATGTCCTCAGAATGCGATGTAGTGGTGCAAGAATGCTGGTTCGCATTCGTAACTTACTATAAGGTTTGAATGACAAATTTTAAGGATTTTGTGTTGAAAATAGCATCTGAAATATACACAGATAACCGACATTCTTCTCTTGAATTCTACAACAAAGAAGTTATAATGTGAGACTTCTGTTTCTCCTTTGTTTGGTTGCGATATCAAGACGAAATCCTTCACTCTTTGATTTGCGCGCGCTCCCGCGAGGGGGTGCCAATCCAGAGAGTCATGCATCGGGTGATACAACACCGGCAACAACTGAGCCTTGCAGGGGAGGGGCAAAGTGAGTTTGAGCGAAGTTAGACGGTGTTTGTGTAACCCACCCAAAATCTGAGGGTTGTGTTCAGAACTTAAACACAAAGTATGAGGAAACGTGGTCTTGTTTTCAATGGCAATGTAATTGCTAAATTGTTATCAATGTTATGCATATTACTCGTTAGACTTATGTGGTCACTTATACATTTAATCTGTTGTGCTGGGTTTTGATTTTTAGCTCATAATGTGCCTGTGTCTGTTGCCGTAAGTTTGATCTTAACGTAATTAAGATCGCGCAGAGCAGGTGTTTTCGTCATTCCCTTTTCTGAACGTGCTGCAGAGAGAGAAGCGGCGCGCATTTAGCTCTCAGAGAAAACCAAAGACTAAATATCCTGAAGTGTTTGATTTTGTATTTTCTTTTGATTTTGTGGTGACACAAAACCATCTGTTGCTATAGTGTGCCTGTGTGGAGGACTGTGAGAGAGAGACGGCGTGGATGCGACGGAGGAGCGGTGTGATCCAGTCGGCCAGTGGTGTGGGGAGTGAGTGTGGTGGACAGCGACTGGATTCTGTGTTAATGATATAATGGGATAGTGTTGGGGGCTTTTTTCGTGTCTAGGGTGTAAAGAGGTGGTACGTGCAGAAAGAAGCAGAACAGGGGTCAGTTGAGGAGAAGAAACAGCCCCATGTAAGGAATTAGGCTAAAGAGGAGACTTGTTTTGTCCCATATTCAGTTATGGGGTAAGAATGAGCTGGGTGAGTCACTCTCCCCTCCCGTTAGAATGTTCTTTTCAGTAGGAAGTCAGGTCAGGATGACCTGATAGGGTGGTGCCTTGCTCTTTAGAGCCACTGGTTGCATAAGAATGACAAATGAGGGTGGACATCTGTTTATCTTGAACAAACTGTGTGTTGTCTGATAATTGCCAAAGATATTTGTATGACGTAGGTAGGACTGTATAAAAGTTCTTGTCTATTGAATACATGTCGGACTTCTCTGGCTAGAGAAGTTCTGCGTGTGATCCCAAGAGCCTACGCAATAAAGACGAAAGCCTTTGTAATCAATCTCCTGACTCCAAGCCTGTTAATTCTTACACCACTAAGAACCACTTTCGAGCCTCCAACAATAGCTACTATGGTTAGGGCTGGAGTATATTGAATCAACACTGATGTGACAGCCTCATCTGACACTGTTGACTCAATAGTGCAAAATTTCTCAGAGGTCTTCAAAGGTTTTGGTGCACTGCCATTCACAGACAAGATTCAGCTTAAGGAAAATGCACAGCCAGTTGTGCATGCTGCAAGAAGAGTTCCAGTAGCATTAAGGGACAGTTTGAAGGAAGAACAAGAACGAATGACCACGCTTGGTGTGAAAAGGAAGATTGAGGAACCAACAGACTGGGTCAACTCCATGGTCTGTGTGAAGAAAAAGAATGGAGAGTTGAGAAAATGAATGGATCCGAAAGATCTCAATGAAAACATCAAGCGTAAACACTATCAGATACCCAAGCGTGAAGAGATCTACAGTGAGATGACAGGCGCCAGATACTTCTCAAAACTGGATGCGTCACAAGGTTTTTGGCAACTCGAGCTGGACGAAAGTAGCACCAAATACTGCACTTTTAATACATCTTTTGGCAGATATTGTTTCCAGAGATTACCTTTAGGAATTATATCCACCTACGAAATATTCCACAGAGCAATGGAACACATCATTGAGGGACCAGAAGGTGTGCAAGCTTATGTCGATGACATTATTGTGTGGGGATCAACACCCCAACTGCACAATCAGAGACTTACAAGAGTTCAGGGGCCGGTTGCACAAAGCACCTTAAGTTAAGATTTTCCTTACGGTCAGAGTTAAGGTTTCCTTCAAATATTATCGGTTTCACAAAGTACCCTGAAGTATTTTCCTTAAGGTTTCCTTAAAAGTTCCCTCAAGTATTTAAGGTTTTCTCCTTATCTTGGTATAGTTAGCTAAGGATTCCCTTAAAGTTTGTTAAGCGTTGCACGAAAGACCTTAGCAAACAAAGTAAGGAAGAAAACTTAAGGTACCTCTGACTTATTCTTTACCGCAATATGACTGCGTTTATGGAGATAAATTAACCCATCCCACACCTATGGCACTCTGTAAAGCTACTGTGCTGCAGTCTAAACATGAATACTATTTATGCGTCGGCTACTGCTGTAAATAAAGTAGCTATAATATAAATATATTATAGCCTAGACTCACGCCGGTAAATGCAGTATAGCTTAACTGTTGATCTCATTTTGATAAGTTACCTAAGAAGTAGGCTAGTGCTCACTTTTTAAAAACGTTATAGCAACAAGACAGACCTATGACTAAAAGTTGATACCACCAGTTTTGTTGGACTCCCTCCTGAAATTGGTTATCTCTTATTTGGACATAACAGTCAAGTTACCATAGCTAGGCTAACTCTAGCATATAGTTTTTATTTCTTGAATTGACCGCTTCACCAAACTTCTTGAGGTTTATTTTTTATGCAATTTCATCCTACATTCGTTGTTTTTTGTTTGCAGTTATTTGTGGATCAAATTACGTTTTAGTATGTGCTTTCTTTTTTGTATTCCTGTAGAAGCACAATATTTTCCTCTGACCAATTTGGTTTTCTTGCCTTCTTTTCGTAGGTCTATAAGCTAGCTCTAGCTACTAGCTAGCTCTAGCTACGAAGGTGATGCACTAGCGATACAACTAAACAACGCGGTCTCCGTGGAAACGGTCAAATTTTACTGCTGTGAAATCATGTTCAATGTAGTAAATCCCTTAACGTTTCACCTTAGCTAAGGAAACCATTTAAGGGATTCTGTGCAAACCTGTTAAGTAAATCCCTTAGCTAAGGAAAAATGTACCCTTATGTGTCATACTTAAGGAAAAAACTTGAGGTGTTTTGTGCAACCGGCCCCTGGAGTGAATACAAAAGTATGGGCTAAAGCTCAACAAAAGCAAATGTCAATTCGCTCTTCAGGAAACAGTTTTCATTGGAGATAAGCTGTCAGCACAAGGCATACAACCTGATCAAGAGAAGATCAATGCGATACTCAACATGCCACGGCCAACAGACAAGACAGGCGTACTACGCATAATGGGAATGGTGAACTTCATAGGGAAATTCATAGCCAACCTGTCAGCGAAGACATCATGCAATCGTGACCTCCTGCACAAGGATAATGACTTCAAGTGGACAGCTCTGCATGCTGAAAGCAATTCACCGCCAGAACAGTAGATGGCTCTGCACTGAGATGCTAGCTAGGTTATCGAAAAGTCAGAGCAAATTTACAAATGAACCTTTTCATCAATAAAATAAGCACATTTTCAGCAACTACACTGCCCATTTCTCGTTACATTTTAATTCAGATGCTGATTTACATGTACTGTTTAGCTGAAATATGAATTGTAAAAACTTACAACAATGGCGGTCAAAGGATTCTGTTCTCTTGTTGGTCACGGCAACCCCGCCTACACCCCTGACGCAAGCGGTTCTTAATACGGACCAATCACAGCCAAGGGGTATCCGTAAAATGACGGACAGACAGACGGATAGTCAGGAAAATCAGGAGGTGCATGCAGAGCTCTGCGAGGGGCTCGGAGAGGACAGGCAGAGGGAGTTTTTTGACGGAGAGAGCGTTCCCCGTGTGCGTAAAAACGCAGAAGTATAAATAGGCCTTTAGTACAACTGAGGATGATGTTCAAGCAGACGTCAACATGGTGTCTGTCATACTCCCTGTATCAGACTCAAAGACCATGCAGATTGCTGAAGAAACTGCTAAAGACACAGAACTGCAACATGTCATCACAAACATGCAGAATGGATGGGCTACAGGATCCTGTCTGCAGTTCTACCACATAAGAGGTGAGCTGAGTGTGGTGAATGGACTGCTGTTAAAACAAAACAGGATTGTTATCCCACAGGACTTGAGACAGGACATTCTGCAGAGAATTCATGAAGGGCACTTAGGTGTCGAAAAATGTAACAGAAGGGCGAGAGAGACTGTGTTCTGGCCTGGAATAAACAAAGACATTGACAAAATGATAAGCAAATGTGAAACATGCCAGACATACAGGTACAAGCAAACTAAAGAGCCCATGACTGTAACTGATGGTCCAAAGTAGGGATGGACTTGTTTCATCTTAAAGGAAAGGACTACTTGGTAGTCATTGATTATCTCTCAAATTATCCTGAAATGGCATTACTATCAAGTACTACTTCCAGCTGTGTTATAACTCATGCAAAATCATTCTTCGCCAGACATGGCATTCCACATACTATATAATGAGTGACAATGGACCATGTTTCAACAGCAAAGAGTGGCAAGACTTTGAAAAAGCTTATGATTTTAATCATGTAACATCCAGCCCTCTATATGCACAGTCCAATGGAAAAGCTGAGAAAGGAGTCCATATTCTCAAGCAACTCCTGAAAAAGGCAGCTGACAGCAGCTCAGATCCTTACCTTGCTCAACTTAATTACATAGCATCACCTTTGGAGTGCGGGCTGTCACCTGGCGAGCTACTGATGAAAAGGAAACTCAGGACAACACTTCCAAGCTTCTCGAAGCAAAAGAAACATCCTAAGCTGGAACAAAAGCTAAAACAACAGAAGATGATGCAAAAGACTTTCTATGACAGAACAGCTAAGCAGCTTCCGCCTCTGTCAAGGAATGACCCAGTCAGGATTGAAAGTCCTGAAGGATGGATAACAAAAGCCACTGTTCTTCAAGAAGTTGCTCCACAGTCCTACACAGTGAGAACCAAAGAAGGACAGATCATCAGAGGGAATCGGCGCAGTCTTCTAAAAACACCAGGGACTGTTGCAGACCAAGAGCTCAGTAATGAACAAGCTTAGTCCGAATCCAGCTTTTCATCTTCTGAAAATTGCAACACATATACTGAAACTCAAGCCAGTACACACACTACAGATTAAATTGCAACAAGAAGATCTGCAAGGACAATTAGGAAACCAGAAAGACTGAATTCGTGAACACATCTAAAAAATAAAGACGTCTTTGGTTAATGAGTTCATTAGTAAAGATTTTTGTGTGATGTTTAGATGTTTAGAATCGAGTTAAATGGTTTGTAGACCTGATAAGTTATACCGGATAGCTAATGATTTAGCATTGTGATATATGTTGTGACTTTAATAAGTTTAGTTATTATGCTCAAAGAAAACTGATACCTATATAATGTTATTAACCTGTTGAGTTTTCATCTAAAGAAAGGGGGATGTGGTGATTTGTAGTATTATACCTCAGACCACTAGGTGTCAGTAGTGTTACTGATATAATGGGATAGCTACTATGGTTAGGGCTGGTAGAACTACATGTGGTTCTAAAAGAACAATGTCGGTTACCTGTTTATTTTTTCTATAGACTGAGCTCAAAACAGGTAGGGTGATTTCAGATAATGTCGGAAACTTTTTGGTAGAGGCTCAAGTAGACTTAAAAAACAATTGTTATCTTGCCCCAGTGGTGTTTCTGTAAATTGTTTTAGGCCTTAGGAACATTTTCATGTTGGAATGAAGTGGGAATACACAATATTTTAGAAGCTACACACTTTCAAACACAACATGACCCCCTCTCTTACTCAGGCAGCATTTTCAGGTAATGTGGGACAGCTCCAGCTAACACATGACGTTGCGGCAACGTTGCCAGTAAGTGCTCAGTTGGTAACCCGCAACATCGTAGCAACGTTATAAAGGGAATGTTGCCAGTTGGTCCAATGGACAACGTTGCCACAACGTCGTACCTTGGTCGGCTGGTTACGTTATTTTTAGAAACGTGGGCAATGTTGCCGAGACGTTGTACCTTGGTCGGCTGGTTACGTTATATTTTGGTCCCATGGACAACGTTGCCGCGACGTTGTACCTTGGTCGGCTGGTTACCTAATTTTAGACCCGTGGACAACGTTACCGCGACGTTGTACCTTGGTCGGTTGGATACGTTATTTTTGGTCCCGTGGACAACGTTGCCGTGACGTTGTACCTTGGTCGGCTGGATACGTTATTTTTGGTCCCGTGGACAACGTTGCCGTGACGTTGTACCTTGGTCGGCTGGATACATAAACTTTGGTACCATTAAGTTGCCGTTAAGTCGCTATTTGGTCGCAGGACAACTGATGTCGAGTGCAATATAGTGGTTTATCCAGAGATGGAGAGATCACACTCGACTGTTCTCAGTTCTGACCCTTTTGTAATGTAGCCATAGTCTACATCACAGGTGTCAAACTCAAGGCCCGCGGGCCAAATGTGGCCCGCCACGTCATTTTATGTGGCCCGCGGAAGCTTAATGGGCTATTGAAATAAGTCTACGCTGCTTTACAGCATGCATTGACCATAAACGACATCTCTCACCATGCATTTCGATTGTGTTACGGCAAAGTGACAACATCCTGCCTCTAGAAAGCAGTGTATGCACATCAGTGTTAAACGCAAAGTTTAACTGGGTGAAGGCGAGCATGGTTTGAAGGACAGCACTCCAATGCAGCCGGTTCTGCGAACGTACACCATGTGCATTTTCAGCCAAGGTCCTCGGACATTCAACCCAAGTTGGTATCGCTCTCGAACTTGGTTAGAGTACTCAGCCATGTTTCTGAGTCCCTTGTCGACAATTTGGAGCCAGAAATGATGAAGACATCACCTTCATTAGACAAGGTTTTACCAATTGGAAAACGGCAATGTTTATTTTACATGAAGCTCAAAAAGCTATTCTGCGTTCAAATGAAGGGCAAAAAAAGTTTTGCTCTTGCGCTATGCGCTCTTGCATTTTGTCCCCAAACACTGAGAAAAATTTGCAAATTTATCCTCCAAGAAAAACAGCAGATTGTCCAAGAATTAAAAGCCGGACTTCAATTGCAGCATAATAGGCCCAATGTTCACAAAAGCTACAACAAAAACACCATGTTTTTACATCATTACTGACGTTACATCGTATTTACAACTGGCCCTTTGACGGCAACCATAAGGCTTATGTGGCCCTCGGTGAAAATGAGTTTGACACCCCTGGTCTACATGAATTCAAATCACACACAATATTAAATGTTGCACCCAGCACAACCTAGGATTGAGGCCTGCCTCACAGACATCTCTGCCTGGATGACCGAGCACCACCTCCAGCTGAACCTCGCCAAAACAGAACTTCTCATCATCCCGGCTAAACCCTCCATCTCCCACGATCTGTCAATCACCCTGGGATCTGCGACGGTGACCCCTTCATCCTCTGCCAGGAACCTTGGGGTTACCATGGATGACGAGCTCTCCCGGTCTTGTAGATTCACCCTCTACAACATCCGGAAGATCAGGAGATACCTGTCTGAGCACTCCACACAGCTGCTAGTCCAAGCACTGGTCCTCTCCAAGTTGGACTACTGCAACTCACTGCTCCCTGGTCTCCCAGCATGTACAACCCGGCCTCTTTAGAGGATTCCTAATGCAGCGGCCCACCTGGTTTACAATCTACCCAGACGCTCCCATGTTACCCGCTCCTCATCTCTCTCCACTGGTTAACCATCAACGCCCGTATCAGATTCAAGACCCTGGTACTGACCTTCCGAGCAGTGAACGGGACTGCACCCGACTACATCAAGTCTCTCCTGCAACCTTACACCCCCACCCGTCACCTACGGTCTTCTTCAGACAACAGCCTGGTGTTCCCACCGCTCAAGACTGTCCGGTCCCAACACAAGCTCTTCTCCTGCCTGGGCCCCCAATGGTGGAACCAGCTCCCCACCTCCATCAGGGACACTGACCGTCTCCCCACCTTCGAGAAAAGGCTCAAGACGCACTTGTTCCGTGAGTACAATGGCACTTAGGAATGCTTGGCTGGGCCTGATGTTAGTTTCTTCCAGGATCACAATGACTCTTATTGAGTGACTTGTTGCTCTTGTAGGTTAGTTATAACGAAGTTAAGTCTTGTACTCGCTGTGAAATATTTTACTTTGATTGTTCTTCTACAGGTACAGTCCTGCACTTTTTGTGGTTCATGTTGTTTTAATTTGTAACTTGTATAACTGCATGCTCTTATGGCACTTCCCTTTTGGCACTTGTTTAGTTTTTTCACAATGTATGCCTCATGTTTTGGCTGCTTGCAATGTTTGGCACTACCTTGTTGTTATGATCAGTGACCTATGCTCTTTTGTAAAGCTCTCTCTTGGAAGTCGCTTTGGATAAAAGCGTCTGCTAAATGCATAAATGTAAATGCAAATGTAATGTAAATAAATATAGCTGCAAGCAGCGATACGGGTTCCTCCGCAAAATATTATAAACATGTACACTGTAGAAGATCGAGAGTTGGACAACAAAAGAGCAAAACTACTTCATGTTTGGCCAACAACAATAGGCTGAATGGGGATTTGAACTCATGAGCATAAGGTTACAAGTTAGTCTCTATCCTCTCTGCTTCACACCAACTGTTGAGATTGTATGAATAGAAAGGGCAGAGTATTAGCTTTGGTCAGCTTTGGGACAAAGGTTAGGAATTTCAAGGTGAAATTGCATGAATTTGTGCAGGGTATTTCAGAATGATGTCATCCTGTTTAACTAAAAGTAAGCTGTTTCTCCTGTGGTAAAGGGTTGTTAGATTCAGCCAACGTTGAAACTGCTCTAATTCAATCATATTTTGACATACCAAGGTGAAATTGTTTGTGGTACTTCAGAATGATGTCATCCTATTGAACTAAACAGATAATCAAAATTATGAAAGGCCAAAAGATTATGGCTGGATTCCAACCTACGACCTTATGCTTTACAGGTCACCATCCCAGCCCATTGAGCTATTCTCAGTGTTGAATATTGTCATGTTCAGTTACTGTATTAAAACGTAAGCTGTTTCTCCTGTGATGAGCGTTGTTAGATTCAGCCAACGTTGAAACTGCTCCAATTCAATCATATTTTGACGTACCAAGGTGAAATTGTTTGTGGGACTTCAGAATGATGTCATCCTATTGAACTAAACAGATAATCAAAATTATGACAGGCCAAAAGATAATGGCTGTATTCCAACCTACGACCTTATACTTTACAGGTCACCATCCCAGCCCATTGAGCCATTCTCAGTGTTGAATATTGTCATGTTCAGTTACTGTATTAAAAAGTAAGCCGTTTCTCCTGTGGTAAGCGTTGTTATATTCAGCCAACGTTGAAACTGCTCTAATTCAATCATATTTTGACATCCCAAGGTGAAATTGTTTGTGGGACTTCAGAATGATGTCTATTCTGTCCTCCGCGTGCATGTCTGGCACAAATTGACATTTAGCTAAACAGTAAAAAAATAAGTCAAGGGAGTTGAGAGTAGTTTTCCTCTTTTCTTATTCTTTTCCTTTTTTTGTGAAACTGAAATAACAAACAAAGGCTGTGCTTATAATCATTACATTTACAACGCTAGATATGTAAGTAATGTAAATACTGTATACAAATAAATACATATAGATAACAGAGAACGATTACAATGAGCTATGTTAATAACCCAGCATACAAAGGACAGTTGACAATGGCTAGCACAATACTACCCAGAAACATAGTGACTAAATAGTATCATAAACATGTTATTTTTATACACAATGGCTGTTTATCAATCCAAAGAACGCTGAGAACGCAAGTACATTCTTTTGAAGAACGTTCTGGCAAGCCTCCTTGCGAGAATGGTCGTGCAAGGACGCAAGGACGGAGAATGAATTGAGATGGTTAGGGTTTTCCTGGACTCGCAGCAGTATGATAACACTGACTAACTACAAAAACTAGATAACAAAGCTAAAAAATGGTCCGTCTACCTGTAATTTTACGTTTGCTGTAGCCCTTGCTAACTTACAGTACCTGTTAACTAGTGTCTGCACTGCACTGAGATGCTACTAGCTAGGTTATCGACAAGTCAGAGCAAATTTACAAATTAGCCGTTTCATCAATAAAATAAGAACATTTTCAGCGACTGAACTGCCTATTTCTCGTCACATTTTAATTCAGATGCTGATTTACACGTACCGTTTAGCTGAAATATGAAAAGTAAAAAGTTACTGTTGTGAGGTTTGTCCGCCTCGCTTGACATCTTGCAATGACTTCTGGGAAATCAGATGCGTTCTGGCTGGTCTAGTCACCATCCGATGCATCCTCGACAAAAGGGGTGGATCAGGAACATTTCCTTGTATTTTTGGCGTTCTTGGTGACTTGTGTTCTTTGGATTGGAACCGTACTTGGGCAATAAAAGATGACGTCAAACGAGTTCGCAAGAACACAAGAACGGAAAAAAACGTGGATTGATAAACAGCCAATATAAACAGACGATGCTAGAAGATCGTCATAACTGAAATACTCACAAGTAAAGCTTCTCCAAGGCTTAACACGGAGAGATCGCAAAGAATACAAATGCTGCTTTCTTTGAAGAACGGTAAAGTGTTTGCAACCTGGCTAACGTGCTGACAAGAATCATGTGACAATTTTAACCAATAACACTCTAGCGATCACTAAACTGAGAACAATAAAGTTTGTTATACAAATGACCACTAGGTGGTGCTAACTACGATTAAACATGTCAAAAAATATGTAAGACGTGACACTCCCCGTCTGTTATTGAACACAATAACACACCCATCTACCTTTACCAACGTTCATAGCTTGAGTAGCTAACACATAGTCCGTTAGTAGACTTTAAAGGGACATGAGGAGCACTACTTCTGTAATGGGCCTAAAGTACAGCCCCACCTTTGGTGACCTTCAGTTGAAGTTTCCTGACCTTTCCATCAGAGCTTGAGAAGGCCTTGGTGACGAGAGCCATAGGCCACTCGTTCCTTTTGGCTTGAGTATCATTCAGCAATACCAGATCACCTTCTTTGATGTTGGGTTTACTGGTCTGCCATTTGCAACATGTTTGCAGAGTTGCCAGGTATTCGCGCCTCCATCTGGTCCAGAAGGTATTGGCAAGGTGCTGAACCCTTCTCCACTGTTGACGATAGAGATCAGCACTGGGTTACACCAGCTATGCGTACATTCAAACGTAGCCTAGTTTGAACGTATCTACTAATTTAGGTCGGAGTTTACGCGCTACTAATATTTAAGCGTTGCACCAACTTAAAAAGTTCCAACGTAGTCATAAGTTACAACTTAAATCTTACACCTAGCCCTTAGTGGGTGTAAAGTCCTCCGTAAAATAACGGTTGGAATGGCGCATCGTTTTGAAAGGTGGGATCATTTGGAGGACGAGGAGGAGATGATAATAATGCCTGTTTTGCGTCGGCAACATGTTCTTCGCGATAGGTTACACCCCTTAGACATATATGACGACTTTGATTTATACTCGCGCTTTCGTTTTCCAAGAGCGAAGATACAAACAATTACCGATCTGCTAGCTGCAGACTTGCAGCACGACTCCGACAGAAACGGGGCCCTAAGTCCGTCCTTACAAGTGTGCCTGGCATTACGCTATTTCGCTACGGGCTCATTTCAAAACTTGGTTGGGGATTCAATTCAAGTGCATAAATCTACAGTTTGTAGAGCAATTAGAAAAGTCGCACTATCATTGTGTAAGCGCTTGAACGATTATGTAAAGTTTCCAACTCAACCTGAGCCACAAAACACGACCCGTCAGAAACTCCATCAGATAGCCGGTTTCCCTGACATACTTGGCTGTGTAGATGGCACCCACATCAGAATTAAGGGACCCAAAGAAAACGAGAATGACTTTGTGAACAGGAAGGGATACCACTCGATCAACACACAGATTGTATGTGATGCTGACCTTGTAATTACAAATACAGTGATAAAATGGCCAGGGGCAAAGCATGACAGCTTCATCCTCAAGCAATCTAGCCTTTGGAGAGATTTTGAGGCTGGACGATACCCCGGGAGGTTGCTAGGAGATTCAGGGTATCCCTTGAGAAAATGGCTTATGACCCCATACTAAACCCAGCAAGTGTCAGTGAGCAGCGCTACAATTCAGCACACACCAAGACCAGAAATGTGGTAGAGCGGTGCATAGGTGTTCTGAAGAACCGATGGGCCTGTTTGCACAGAGGTATCCAGCTATATTTTATTCTAACTTCATTGCCTACTTAATTTTAAGCACTGCAGGCTCTGGATACTCACATAGCCTTTTATGTTCCCAAATGAATACCTACATGCCTTCCTTTTGTCATAGGCATCTTGATGGAGCCTCACAGAGCTGCCGCTGTAGCTGGTGCCTGCATTGTCCTACACAACATGGCAATGATGTGGAAAGTACCACTGGTGGAGGAAAGAAATGCAGATGATAGGGGTGACATAGACATTCCCTTCGGCGAGGACAACCTACCAACTGAGGCTACCACTGTCCGGACCTATCTTACTACATCCTACTTTCGATGAGCTGCTAATAAATAACCTCCCAGGGGCATGAACAAAAACTGTATATTGCAATACATTTATTAGGTATAGGCCTACTGCAAAACAAGAACACGATAGCTAAAAAATAATTCTCCAAATATTTGAAATAAGAAACTGCACAAATAAATAATAATTATCAATAAAAAAATATAATAGAAATGGTAAAATATTATTATTTATCCATTTATTCTGCCCCAATTAGAGTTGTCTGAATGCTATGGCTCATTTGAAAGTGTGATGACGTATCCCTTTGTTTTAAGATCTTCTTTTAGTGTAAATATTTCTATGTTCAATTTGATCTTTTCAAGCTCAATTTTTTCTTTTTCTGCTTGTATCTTTTCTGTTTCCTGTTTGAGCTTTTCAATTTCCGCTTTAAAGAGTTGACATCTCAGTGTGTCAATGTTTTCCACTGTGCAAGGAGTAGGAGGCCTTCTGTTGCCTTTAGCACGCTTGGCTGCTGGTGGTAGGTGGGTGTTGGAGCCATCCTGAGGTGTCTCAAGCAGACATGTTTCTGCAGGTGGGGACAGAGGTTGTTCGGCTGTATGAGGGGGAGGTGGTGCTGGTGTTGGTGCGAGGGCTGTTGCTTGGAGAGATTTTGGGGAAACTGGTGCCAGAGCATCTTCTGCTGTTCCACTCTCAACCCCACATGAAATCCCAATTACTGAGGGGAAGTCCTCACCAACAATGTCCAATAAAAGAGAGGAATATGGTCCCATGTCTGGCTTTGGTCCACCTCCTGTTGGGACATTTTGTGGAAAGTCCTCAACGGCTTGCATCTTTAAATCACTCCACTTCTTTCTAACTTCCTTGACATCCCTGTGCTCCACTCCTTTTGAATTGATGGTGTCTGTGATGTCCTCCCATATTTGTTGTTTCACTTTATTTGTTACAAAGGTGTTAAATTTGGATTCTTATGGTCCTTTGTTTAATTTATATTTTGAAAGCAGGATGAGGATTTCTTCATGGGTGAAGTTTTTCTTTCTTGGCCTACGATCAGACATTGCCAAATTCCTGAAACAGCACAAACTAATGTGTCAACAGCATTAAACTGTTATTAAACTAGATTAACAAAGGTACCTTGACTAACATAACATTTTGACGGTAACATTATATTGTTGAAGAGCAAATATAACCCCATTTTGGATTAGATAGCTAACTTTAAACAATTCTAATTGATAGTAACAGTTTGCCAGTGTAGGCCATCAGTATGTTTTTGTTATAATGTTACAATTTCGCCTGCCCAGTAATAGAATACAGTAACTACAGCAGCCTACTACTAGTACAGCTTGTTACAACTGTAACTAGTTAGCTGTTGCAGCTAGTTACCGTTATGAACCCTGGCCTGATATTTTAAGAGTTGACGGTTTCACTGATCACCACTCGTCTTCACTGTGTTGCACTAGCTGTTTACATGAAGATTAAGGTAGTACTCTAGTTATCACCTAACAATTTTTCCTAGTTGACGTAGTCTAGATACCTTTTTTTTGTTGTTTCGTGATTATCGTTTTGCCGTTAGTCTCTTGTAGATGCGTAGCTAAGTGTTCAAACTGATAGATGGGCACGAGAGACATGTTTGAAGTGCACGTTCTTGCCTACAAAAACTATCACGGTCACATTAAAAACAACAGTAAACACAATGAATGACAACACAAGTACTTTATTTCCGAGATGATCATTGCATAAATGAAAGAGTGCCTACCACAGATGTACGTTAAGTTACATCGTTAGCTTGTACTAAGTTAGCTGAGTAGCTAGTCTATGAAACCCACCTAGCGTTATCATTTGTCAGCTGTTTTCATAATATTTGTTGACAACACGGTACTAAAACACTGCATTAAGAATAGTGCTTATCACTGATTGGCCACAGAAAGATAAACGTCACTTTCCGCAACATTATTCAGGATAGTGTCGACTTTACACCAGTGTACCTAAGATGAAACGTACGTATCCGTGGTGCAACCAAACATCCTCTCAGCTTTAGTATCAAACTAACTAGTTTAAACGTATCGGTTAGTATGGACTTTGCACCCTAGACTAAGAAAGAACGTACGCACAGCTGGTGCAACAGGCTGCAGGGTCCTCAAAACTCCCGGTAGGAGGATGAGGAGTGCAGACCTTTTGAAGTGAGGATCATTTCAGGTGTGAGAAGGAAAGGTGAATCAGGATCTGACGATATGGGGGCAAGAGGTCTTGCGTTAACAATGGCACACACTTCTGCCATGAGAGTGGACAAAAGCTCGTGGGTGAGTCGTGAACGTCCAGCTTGTGTAAGCATAGAGTCTAAAATTCTTCATGATATCCCTATCATTCTCTCCCATGCACCACCCATGTGAGAAGAGTGGGGCGGATTAAAGATCCAGGTGCAACCTTCCTCGCTGAGGAACCGTGACAAGCTCGGATGGTTGGACTCTGCCAAGAACATTTTCAACTCTTTGCATGCTCCCCTGAAATTTGTGCCGCAATCAGAGAGGATCTGTTTTGCAAGGCCGCGTAGAGCAAAGAACCGGCGCAGAGCATTGATGAAACTTGAAGTATCCATTGACTCTATCAGCTCGATGTGAATAGCTTGTACACTTAAGCATGTAAAGATGACTGCCCACCTTTTATTGTTAGCTTGGCCTCCACGAGTGCGAGGTGTAGTGATGCTCCAGGGTCCAAACACGTCCAAACCAATGTTAGTAAAAGGTGGTTCTGTACTGACACGGTCGGAGGGAAGATCAGACATCCTCTGCTCTGCTGTTCTCCCTCGTAGCTTATTGCAGGTGACACACTTACGCAGTATGCTGTTAATGCACCTTTTTGCTCCAACTATCCAAATGCCGTCTGAACATAGAGCTGCTTCGGTGAAGCCACGGCCTTGATGTTTCACTCTATCGTGGTAATAGTTGATTAGTAGTGTAGCTATGTGACTACAACCAAGGATGATGAGTGGATGTTTTTCCTTCATTTCGAGTTCAGCATGTTTAAGTCGACCGCCAACTCTTAACGGACCATTGGAATCAAGGACAGGATGTAACTCTTTCAATGGACTGTTCTTAGGGATGTCTTTTCCTTCCTGAAGACATTTGAACTCCTCTTCCCTTTGCATACACTGAATTATAGTATGTCCTGCTTCTGTTTGCAGATCAGCAGTGTGAGACTTTTTACAGTGATGCCAGCCTCAACAAGTGTCTTTCTTCTTAAATGTTTGGGCAATGTGTATAAGTGATGCTGTAGCCCTGACAAGAGACTTCCATGAGGAAAATCTGTCAAAACTATGTGAGCCTAAACTAGTGTTTGTGGTGGTGCATTTGGTGATGAGAGTCCGTACCTCGGCATCGCATTCTGGATCGACGAGGTTGAAAGATGTCTCCTGGGTTCTGTGTGTTGAGACGGAATGCTGAAGGAAAGCAGGACCAGTGAGCCAAGTTGTCTCTGAAAGGAGTGCTGCAGGTATTGGCCTGGTTGCGACATCTGCAGGGTTAAGGTTAGTTGGGACATAATGCCATTGCTCAGGATGAGAGACCACCTTACTGTCAGTGTAAAATTCCAAAGCATCTGGCTGGATGTCGAGCTCTCACAAAACTAACTCTGCAACATCGACTGCCAGAACAGCAGCGCAGAGCTCCAGTCTGGGAATAGTATGGATGGCCTGAGGAGCCAGCTTGGCTTTACCCATGACGAAACCTATATGGCACTGTCCGTCAAGATCCGTCAGTTTTATGTAAGCAGCGGCTGCAATAGCTTGCACTGAAGCATCTGAGAAGACATGGATTTCCTTTCTCTTGGAGCTGGAGAGAGATGTAGCAGTATAAGCACGAGGAACTTTTTAAATATCTTGAGATCTTGTAATGAATCTTTCCATGCAACCCATTCCATTTCTTTCTCAGCAGGAAGGGGGGCGTCCAGTCAGTGGTGGAGCAGGTGAGTTCTCTGAGCATATGTTTACCTTGGATGGTGATGGGGGCGACCAAGCCAAGGGGATCGAATATGCTGTTGACTGTTGCAAAAACGCCTCTTCGTGTAAACGGCTTGTCACTAGTAGCGATGTTGAAGGTGAAGGTGTCGCTGCTGAGGTCCCAGCTCAACCCAAGACTGCGTTGAACGGGGGGGCTATCCACGTCAAAGTCGAGATCTTTCAGGTCTTTTGCCAGCATGACTGCAGAACAGTTAGACGCTATCTTATGGAGTCTCAGGTTTGACATAGCAAGCATACCTTGTGTGGCTTTGAGCAGGCTGATGGATTCATGAACAGAGGGCAGCGACTTGAGTCCATCGTCGACGTAAAAGTCCCTCTCTACGAAGTGTTTTGCTTCTGCACCAAATTCAGGTTCCCCATGTAAAGCTGCGCGTCGGAGACCATACATAGCAACAGCAGGTGAAGGGCTGTTGCCGAATACATGTACTCTCATTCTGTACTCGACAATGTTTTTTCTTGTGTCATTATCTTTGAACCACAGGAATCTGAGATAGTTCCTATGGTCTTCTTTGACGATGAAGCTGTGGAACATCTGTTCTATGTGTTCTATGTAGCGCAATAGAACCCAATGTAGGCTATTATTTAAGTCTGGCCCAGTGAGCAACACATCGTTCAGTGAAACGTGTACTGAGCGCTTGATTCAAACACGACTCTGATTTGACCTGGTTTGCGTGTGTGGTAGACTCCAAAGGTAGGTAAATACCAGGCTTCTTCTCCCTCACTCAGCATTGGAGCCAATTCAGCATGATTGTTATCGAAGATCTTCTGCATGAAGGCTACGAAGTGTTCTTTCATTTCGGGCTTCTTGTCGAGTGTACAACACAGAGAGGTGAGGCGGCTGAGAGCTTGCTCTCTGTTGTTTGGGAGTCGAGGGCGTGGTGTGCGAAATGGTAGAGGGGCCACCCAGCTGTTTGTTTCATCCATAAACATCTGTCTGTTCATCAATTTAATTAATTTTTGGTCTTTAATTGAAGTTGCTACTCTGTTGTCGTCCTGTGTTCTCTCAAAAACTGTGCTGCCCAGGAGTTCACAGGATCTGCACTAGGGCTGTGTTGTGGGAGACAGCTGAGAAAAGAGTAACCTAGAAGTTGGCTCTTTGAAGAGCTTGCCGTTACCTTTTCTTGAACGAATAGGTTATTTGGGCATGGGTCGAAGTGAGACGGACGACCATTTTCCAGGATGTTTGTGCGATATGTGTTGACAGCTGTAGGCTTATGGGCAGCACCCAAACAAACATCACCAACTACAACCCAGCCAAAGTCCAGTCTCTGAGCATAAGGGGCATTTTGCTGTCCATTGCGTTGCCCTCTCACCTTGTAAACCTGCAGGATGTCACGGCCCAGGAGAAGGAGGATTTGTGCGTCCGGGTCGAGTGCGGGAATGAGGTGAGCTATGGTCTTCAGGTGTGGGTGATGCTTTGCTGCCTCAGGAGTGGGAATGTTACGGCCCCTGTGGCTCTAGCGGCCTAGGGTAGGCGGCACAGAGACCCGTAACATCAATCTCATGCAGTTTGGGTGTAGTGTAGGCACAGTGAGGGACAACCAACTACGCAGACAACCAAAGCCACCGTCAAACGTAAATGTTTAATAAAAACACACGGTGAAGGGGTTAGGGAGAAGGGGCTGAGCCGGACCCAAGAAATGAAAGAATCACAAAACACCCCTGACTGACCTTGGCTGCCTCAAGTCCTCTAGGCTAACAAACTAACTCAAAAATACAGAGGGTGGTCTGCTCAGTTCTCTCTAGTGTGCAGAGACAGTATCCTCTACGGGTGGTGTATGCCCATGGGCGGCTGGCTAAAGAAAACCCCCCTTCTCCCAGGGACATAGGGATCGACAAAACACAGTTATACAGAGACTAAACGGTAAACAGAAAACAACTGCCCCTACAGCAGTACATACTCACATGAAACCGTACTATGTATGTAACTGTGTCAATGTGCGAACAAAATGAGGTGTATGCATGCATGTACGACGTGTTGTGTGGTGTGTCAAATGGAAAAGCAAAAGAGTCTCTGTTGGGGATCCAACCGGCTGGGCTTTTTTTTAATTTATTTTTTTTACTTTGTCTTTATTGAAAGTAAGACACATTAACAATGTACTTACAGTAACAGAAATAATGTACCAACATACATTGGAATAGGTTAACAGAAATATACAACTTTTAAAAAATAAAAATAAAGAAAGAAAAATGACAAAACATACAAGGGTGAACCTGGCCTGGAGGAGACTTTACAGGAGCCATATTATGAATATATGAGTCCTTTCCTATATAATATAATTCTTAGTATTCTATAATAGTGTTCATATTTTATTTTATTATCCAGTCATGTCTACACATGTTTCATTTTGTATCCATTTTCCCCAGTTCCTAGCAAATAGCTCTTCTTTCAATTTCAGTTTGTATGTTAACTTTTCCATCCCCTGGATTTCCTCGATTATAGGTGTGGCATGTCTGCTTTCAGCCAATTTTTTGTGATTGTCTTCCTGCTCGCTGCAAGAAGAATTTTCACCAGATATAGGTCATCTCTAGCTACACACTCTACTAAATGTCCTAGGTATAAGACTGTACATGTAAAAGGAATTGGATATCTCAGGGTCCGGCATACAACTTCATGTACCTCTCTTCAAAAAGGTTCTATTTTCTTACACCTCCCAAAAATATGTGTATGATTTGGTGACACATCTCCACATCTTCTCCAGCATGTTTGCGGAGTTGACGACTGTTTACTTGTAATTAAGGGAGTAATAAAGTAACGGATCTGATTTTTCCAGGCAAACTCTCTCCACTTATGTGATTGTGTGGTGGTCTGGTGACATTTCCACATTTCATACCAAATCTCAGTAGAGATTTCCTTATCTAGCTCTTTCTCCCATTTAGCTTTTTTATATAATGTCGAGTGTTGTTTGGATTCCATTAAACAAGTATAAAGAATTGAAATTGCCTTCGGTATTTCTCCACAGTATGACGTCACAAGAATCTTGATCAGGGGATGAACTTCTCCATCCTTCTTTCTTATTTTTTATCATAATAGTCCCTCATCTGTAGATATCTGAACAGATCTGCGTTCCTTATACCAAATCTATCTTTCATTTCTTGGAAACTCAGCATTACACCTTCCTTGATAATGGTACATGTTGCCGTTATGCCATCATTTACCCATCCTCTATAGGTCGTGTCCATATTCCCTGGAATAAATTCTCTGTCAAATGGAATCCATTTTAGAAGACTAAGCTCCCAACCTATTTTCAACTGCTTAGTAACTGAGTGCCATGTATCTAGCGTAAAATATGTTACTGGATCAATCTGATCCTTGAGCTGTAGAGGGGTTTGCCTTTCACCTATGTATGTTTGGATTGGGTAAGTATGAGTGCATATCTCTATATCCTTCCAGCGGGTTATAGCGGTATTATTCCCCCAACATAGAAGTGGGCGGATTTATGCTGCATAGAAGTACTGCCTCAAATTTGGAAGTGCCATACCTTCTTTATCCTTAGGTAGCTGGAGAGTGGTAAAGCGTATTCTAGGTCGTCTTCCTTCCCATACAAATCTGGATATAAATTTGTCCCATTTTGTGAATTGTGCTTGGGGCACCTCCACTGGGAGTGATTGAAACAGGTATAATAACCTAGGTTGTATATTCATTTTGACTGCATTTATCCTGTCTGTGAGATCCATGGGATAAGTAGACCACCTCTCTATATCTGTTTTTATCAAATTGTTTACTTCTTCATAATTACTATTATATAGTTCTGAAAGGTCTTTGGTTATGTTGACTCCCAAATATTTAAGTGATTTTGCTTCCCATCTCAATCTGTGTTTTCGTTTCTGTGTTGGTGTGGTATGGAAAATGAGTGTCTGTGTCTTTGTTACATTTAACTTATACCCAGAGTAGCCGCTGAACTTTTCTAGAGTTTGCATTAATCTATCAAAAGAGTTCACTGGATCCTTCAAATAAATCATCACATCATCTGCAAAGAGGCTTATAATATGTTGTTCATTGTGTATCTCTACTCCACCTAGTAAGGAATCTTGTCTGATCATTTGAGCTAAAGGCTCAATGTATATGGCAAATACGATGGGACATAAGCAGCATCCTTGTCTAGTACCTCTTTCTAGAGTGAAATTATCCGAAAGAGAACCATTTACTTTTACTCTCGCAGTCGGGTTGTTATAAATAGCTTTAGTGCACTGTACTGTCTCCTGTTTGAAACCAAATGTTTCCAATGTCATGTATAGGTATTCCCAGTTAACCATATCAAATGCTTTTTCAGCATCTAGACTTATCAATGCTGTTGGTGTTTTGTGTTTATGAATTTTATTTATAATAAGCAAGGTTCTTCTAATATTGTCTTGAGTCTGACGTCCTCTAACAAAACCTGTTTGATCTTCATCTATAATATCCGGTAGTATTGTTTGTAATCTGTTTGCTAGGATGGAGGTATAGATTCTTTAATCAACATTTAAGATTGATATAGGCCTATAGTTTTTACATAATTCCCTATTCTTTTGTGTTTTGGGGAGCACAGTGATTATTGCTTCCTTCCATGACGGGGGGATGCGGTTTTCTTTCAAAATCCAGTTGAAGGTAGTGAGAAGAGTTTGAGTGATCTCCTTCTTGAGTTTCTTATTCCACTCTGGTGCAAATCCATCACTCCCTGGTGCCTTCGATGTTTTTAATTTTCCTATTGCTTTCTCAATTTCTTCTATAGTTATGGGTGATGTTATTTGTTTATTTTGTATATCTCCTATGGAGGGTAAATCCAGTGTGTCCAAAAATGATTTAGTCTCTCCTCTATTTGTAACTGATGTTTGAGTATAGAGTTCCTTATAATAGTTTCGGAATACACTTTCAATTCCCTTCGGTGCATATGTAAGCCGGTTTGATTTTGGGTCTTGTATTTTATGGACAGCTCTTTTTACTTGCTGTTTACGCAGTTTCCGTGCCAACAGTTTTGCAGCTTTTGGGCCCACTTCATAGTATGTTTGTTTAAGGTATCTTGTTTTCATTTCAACTTCCTGCTGCAGCAGTACATTTATTTTGACGTATCTCTTTTAATTGTTGTTTTGTGTTATCCTCTGGACTTTATGTCTATGTTCTGTCATCTTAAGTTCAGTTTGAAGAGACTGATATTGTGCAATATTTGTCTTTTTGAGGCCACTGGTAATTGCTATCAGCTTGCCACGCATGACAGCCTTTAAGGCATCCCACTAAAAGATTGGAGCTGTTTCACCATTATCATTTTCTTCCAGGTAGTTCTGAATTCGTGTTTTGATTTGGTCTGTTACTGTTTCATTGTTTAACAGACCTACATTTAGCCTCCACAGTCTATTTCTCTTTCTGCCCATTAAGTAAACAGTTAAATATATGGCGCTGTGATCTGATACATCAGTCACGCCTATTTGACAATCTTTGACTTTATGTCTGTCTTCTTTTTGCATAAAGAAATAGTCTATTCTTGAATATACTGAGTGTGTTGCTGAATAGTGACTGTAGTCTCTTTCTAGAGGGTGAATATCCCTCCATACATCAAAATAGCCCATTTCCTCCAATGTTTTGTTTACCAGTCTTGACATATTCATCTTACCTCTATTCTTACTAGTTGTATCTAGATTATGGTCCAGCACTACATCGAAATCGCCCCCCCAGATGCACATGCCCTCCATTTGTACTGCAATAACATCAAAAAGGGATTTCAAAAAGTTTCTATCACTTTCCGTGTGACCATGAGTGACCATGTTCTGATCAATTGTCCCTTTAATTATTATATACCGACCCTCTTTATCTTTTATTTCATTTAGGCATTCAAAATTGGTTGAATTCGATATGAGAATTGCTACCCCTCTTTGGCGCGTATTGGTGTGTGAGCTATAGAAGGATTTTCTGAATCCAAACCTTTTTAGTTTCTCATGTTCAGTTTGTGAAAGGTGAGTCTCTTGCAGAAAACAGATCTGTGCCTTATCTTTTTTCACTTTACTCATTACTTTTGCTCTTTTAACTGGGTTTCCTAAACCATTTACATTTAAAGACATAACTTTAATTTCTTTATATATCATTGTCATTATTATTATTATTATTTATCCAAGTCTTAACTTCACTTCCTCTTAGGCCAACATTTGAACAGACATTAACAATACACAGCAAAAAACTATTTAACAGACCCAAAAAAATCCCTTCCATTGAAAGACATAAAGTTGACTTCCAAGAGATGTCAACTTCCCTTATTATGCATTGACATCCCTTTTGTTTTGGGGGAGAAGGCCTTTCGCAGAGAAAGGGCCCCCGTCTAGCAGCGTGAGTCCACCCATTTAGAGTTGCCCTACCCGTACTAGTTGTGGTTATGGCATAGGCTACCCTTCCAGCCAACATTCCATTAATACTGAAAAAATAAACCCTTGATATTTCTCATCTAAATAGCCGTAATCATTTAACATTGTCATTAGCCAAGTCATTAACATGTGAGTCTCTTTCTACATTTTTCTTTATCTAATCATATAACTCCTATCAACCCAAAAAAATATCCTTGCCTAGTCGTTTCCCCCTTGACGCCTCTCGTTGGAGTCGTGTTAAAATTCTCGCAGCTTCTGTCTGGTCTGTTGTCTTGTTCCCGCGATTCCATCCCGTCCAACGCGCTGCCAGGCTGCAGTTTTGGATGACAGGAGCTGTTCGAGCTGGGGAGGACCATTCTGATATGCTGGACTTTCCACTTCAATTCCCCTCTTTCGTAGGTCCTCAGTAGCCTCTTCTGCTGTATTGTATGTTTTCTGACCGTTGGTCCAATGAATACGCATTTTGGTGAACGGTGTCTGGAAGCGAATGCCTTGATTTTTCAAAACCTTCTTCACGTTTGCATATGCTTTGCGCTTTTGCAACACTCCCGCACTGTAGTCATGGTCGAAATAAATGCGATTGTCTCCCAACGTGATGTTTTTCTTCTTCCATGCTTTGCTCAACACAAGTTCTTTTTCTGTGTATTGGAGAAAGTTCTATTAATGTTCAGCTAATGCCGTCCAAGCCAACCTGAAGTGGGTTGATTGGGTCATGGTTGCTGTCTTCGGCTAGCGTGCTTGAGTTAGACTTTACTTTATTTTCGTCTTTCCTTGGCTTTTCCATGGTCTTCTTGGTTTTGGGCTTGGTATTTGTATTCATTATCCGCTCCTATTTTAATTTAGTTCGGTTCTATTATTATTTTTCGAGTTTAGGCGGAGTTTAAATTGTTGGCTAAAAGGAGCTCACTGGTTACACAGCCATGCTCGAGACAGCCATTACCGGAAGTCCCGGCTGGGCTTTTATACCAGGAGGCGCAAGGCAACGGGCATCCGCTGATTGGTTCCTCCACGGTCAGGCAAGGCGGGAACACCAAGGAGCGCAATCAGGCACATAGGGAACACCTGGCAGAATCACAAGGGAGAAACCACAAACGCATACAGGGGAGACCTACATGCGTAACACTCCCCCCCTTAAAAAGAGCTAACCCGCCAAGGTTTGCGACACGAAACCGAGTACACACAACAGGAAACTAAACACGAGACAATGCGTCTGCCAGTACATTATCAGTACCTTTTTTGTGGCGGATCTCTAAATTATAGTTTTGCACGACCAGTGCCCAACGCATAAGGCGCTGATTCTGGTTGTACATACGGTGAAGAAAAACTAAGGGGTTATGGTCCGTATACACAATTACCGGCAGTGCACTCGAACCAACATAAACTTCAAAGTAATGCAGGGCTAACAACAAAGCAAAAGCTTCCTGTTCAATGGTCGAATAGTTAGTTTGACACTTGCTGAATTTGCGGGAGAAATAGCAGACCGGATGGTCTACTCCGCTGAGGTCTGCCTGCAGCAGAACAGCACCAGCCCCTCTGGCACTGGCATCTACCTCCAGAGTAAAAGGTTTCTCGAAACTCGGGGCAGCTAGTACTGGCGTACTACACAGGAGCCCTTTGGCAGTGTTGAATGCCGCCTGACACTCCGAAGACCACACAAATCCGTGAGTGGCGCGACCACCGCAGAGAAGTTCTTACAAAAACTACGGTAGTAGCCCACCATCCCTAAAAACCGGCGTAGCTCTCGTCTGGCAGTGGGTGCAGGAAAGGCAGTTATAGCCGAGACCTTAGCTCCAACAGGACGCACTTGGCCTTGACCCACCTTTTTGCCAAGATACGTCACAGTAGCTTTCCCAAACTCACACTTCGCTAGATTCAGAGTAAGAGAGGCGGCTGCTAGACGTTCACACACCAACCTGTGTCTGTACATTGTCAGTCCGCTCCGTTGAATGAACCACCAGGTCATCAAGGTATGCACAGCAGTTAGGGATTCCGGCTAACACAGTGTTAACCAGCCGTTGGAAGGTGGCTGGTGCGTTTCGCATCCCAAAAGCCATGACTGAGTACTGTAGGAAGTCGTCTGGGGTCACAAAGGCTGATATGTCAGAGGCACGGGGGGTCAACGGCACCTGCCAGTAGCCTTTCAGGAGGTCTAACTTGGTTACGTGGGTAGCAGCACCGATAGTGTCAATGCAGTCATCCAGTCTGGGCAGCGGATACGAATCCGGCACTGTGACGGCGTTGACCTTTCGATAATCCGTACACAATCTAGACGTGCCATCTGGTTTGGGCACCAGGATACACGGAGAACTCCATGGACTTGAACTTGGCACAGCCAGGTTGTTCTCTAACAGGTACCGTACTTCGTCTTTCATCACCTTTCGTTTGGAGGCATTGACCCGGTAGGCGTGCTGCTTGATAGGGGCAGCGTTTCCTACGTTGATGTCATGCTCTAACACGTTGGTGCATGTAGGGACATCACCAACAAGACAGAGAAAGCCGTGCAATAGCCCCTCAATGTCGTCTGCTTGTCCGTCGGTTAGATGGCCCAGACTGGACCGAAGAGAAAGCAGCATTTGTGAATTGGCCAACCGGGCGCACTGCTGTTGAGTATTGCGCAACTCCAACCCATCCCCGCCCATATCCAAAACATGCGCGCTCACTACACCAGCAGCAGTGACCGAGGGGACCGCCGTGTCTGCCGGCCTCTCTGGGCACTCAACCGCTTGAGTGACGGGTCTGGTGTGGTACGCCTTCAAAATGTTAATGTGGCATACACGGGATTGGCGCTTCCTATCAGGGGTTTGTAGTACATAATCCGTTTCACTTAACTTCCTTTCGATCACATAGGGACCCGAGAAACGTGCTGACAACGCCGCACCTGGTACCGGCAACAACACAAGTACTTGGTTGCCTGGGCGCAGAGAACGAGAAACAGCAGTCTGGTCATAACGACGCTTCATTCGTTTCTGCGTAGAGGCTAGGGCTTCCGTTGCCAGCGCACAGGCGCCGTGCAGGCGCTCACGAAAGCGACTCACGTAGTCTAACACGTCCCTTTCACTCAAGCCTCTCGATAAGAACTGATCTTTAAGGACTTTGATAGGTCCTCTCACTGTGTGCCCAAACACCAGTTCAGCTGGGCTGAACCCAAGGGCTGAATCCAAGCAATATTTATGGAGCATAGACTTTAGTGTCTGATGCCACCTTTCAAGCGCGCCCTGAGACTCTGGGTGATACGCGCTTGACACCCGATGCGTTATTGAGAAGGTCTGTAACACCTGCTTGAAAAGCTTCGAAAGGAAATTTGACCCTTGATCGGTCTGGACCACCTTAGGCAGCCCAAAAGTCGTAAAGAATTTAATCAATGCCTTGCTCACCACCGGAGCAGTAATCCTTCGCAGGGGAATGGCGTCTGGGTAACGAGTGGATACACACATGATCGTTACCAAGAACTGATTACCGGCTTTTGTTTTCGGCAAGGGTCCAACACAATCTACAACTACATGTTTGAAGGGTTCACCAATGGCGGGTATGGGACACAGAGGAGCAGGAGGGATAACCTGATTTGGTTTACCAGTTACCTGACAGGCGTGACATGTCCGACCGTACAGAGCCACATCCCGCTTCAAGCCGGGCCAAAAGAAGTGCCATAGCACCCGGTCATGGGTCTTAGTGACTCCCAAATGACCGGGCCACGGATGATCATGAGAAAGGGACAGGACAGTCTGTCTGAAGGCTGTAGGCACCACTATCTGGTAGACAGCACTCCAATCTCCCCCAGCGTCACCATGGGACGTCCATCTGCGCATGAGAAGACCACCATCAAGGAAGTAAGCAGTGTTTGTATTCTTTATGTCCTCCGCCGAGACAACACTAGAAAAGCATTTAGTGAGGCTCTTGTCACCCTTTTGGTTGACAACCAGCTGCTCCCGAGTTGCTGGCAACTGTACCGCACCAGCAACACAGCCCACATCTTGCTTCCCGATTCGAGGCTGTTTTTCAGACCCCAAAGGTTTCGCACACAAGCTATCCTCTTCCTCAAACTCCCTGGTCAAAACAGTTTTCGACAGGTCTATCACGTCCCCCATCCGTCTTGCCTGAGCACGTGTAACGGCACAAGCAGGGAACACATGTGGGTGACGCTGTGCCAGCTCCTCCGAAAGAGCCTGGTCACTCGTATCCAGCATCTCCAAGACAGGTGTTACCTTTCCACCGGCAATGTCGTTGCCCATTACAAACGTCACTCCTTTTACTGGCAACCCAAGATGCACTCCAACTCTGAACAGTCCACTGACTAGCTCAGAGCGCACGTTCACAAAGTGCAATGGCACAGAGACGACGCCCATTTCAATACCCTGGACTAACACACTAGATCCACAGTACGTATCTTTGGAAAACGGCAACACGTCAGACAAGATGAACGACTGCGCTGCACCAGTGTCTCTAAGGACCCTAACCGGACACCGAGACGCTTCGTCACCTTTTAGGGAAACAAATCCCTCGAATATGAACGGTTCATAACCGCGATCTAGGCCTGGGGCCTCCATGCCTTTACCTAGAAGCATCTGTCGTTTCTCTGGCCTAACAGTATGAACTAGCCCAACACCTGTTGTCGGCTTGGTGTGCGGGGCCGTCCCTTGTTTGCACTTCAGTTGGTAGCACTCGCTAACCAAATGTTCTGGCTGATGACAGTAAAAGCACTGACTGTCTTTCGGACGAGTTTGATGGGTTGTCGGTCGACTAGGGCTAGGAGCCGCTGGCCCAGCAGGCTTACTCTCCGCACGAGCCGGGAAAAAGCTCTTGTGCGTCAACACAAATTTGTCGGCCGACACAGAAGCCTCCGACAGGGAGTGTACTTTCTGTTCGTTTAAGTAAACAACACTGCGTTCGGGTAGGTAATTTTTAAGCTCCTCCATTAGGAGTAACTCCCGAAGTGTATTGAATTTGGTCACCTTACAAGCAGTGAGCCATTTGTCGAAGAGGTTTCCCTTGTCTCGCCTAAACTCCACGTAAGTCTGGGTAGATTACTTTTTATGGGACCTGAATTTCTGTCGGTATGCCTCGGGAACAAGCTCGTAGGCACGCAGAAAAGTTGCTTTGACCGTTTCATAGTTTACACTGTCTTTAAGAGGCAGAGCTGACAACACCTCTTGAGCTTTGCCCGTCAATTTGCACTGTAGCAATAGGCACCACACCTCTTCAGGCCATTTCAATGCCACCGCTATTCGCTCGAAAACACTGAAGTAAGAGTCAACCTCTGATTCTCTGAACACCGGTACAAGGGCGATCTGCCTGCTAATATCGAAGGCCGCCACTGGTGAGCGTGACTCCTCAGTAGGCGCTGCACGAGAAGCGGATGCTCTCGCCTTCTCTGCCTCCAGTTCCATCTTACACAGCTCTTGGTCATGGTCAAGCCTACGCAACTCCAGTTGCTGATCAAGTCTGCGCGTCTCTTGTTCTGCCTCAAGCCTGCGCGCTTCCTGTTCTGTCTCCAGCTTGCACATCTCCAACTGGAGAGTCTCTCGCCTGATCTGTGCTCTCTCGTCTGCCTCCACCTGGAGCCGTATCGAACGGACATCCCCTCTGGCGTCTAGCAGCGGAGAGAGCGGAATGGTGTTGCTTGATTGGAGTAGGACCAGATGAGGTCAGAGCGAAGCTTGGATCGTTGCGTGTGTGTGCTTCCTGACACACAAAGCTGGTGAAGAAAGAGAATGGGGGAAATGGAACTTGGTACTGGATCTTGAGAACCTCGTGACATTGAAGATTGAAGATTATACGGCAGCTTTTCAACAATCGGATTTACTCCACGTGCAGTGTCAAGGTAGGTCAGCCCAGGTAGGTAGCCGCTCGTTTTTGCTGCTTCAAGCTCTTTTAACAGGTCGCCGAGCTCTCTTAGCCTGTGGGGGATCTTTGTTATTAATTTTGGGAAATGTTTCTAATTTGTCGAAGAGAGCTTTTTCGATTATCTCGGGACAGCCAAAACAGTCCTCAAGGCGTAGCCACGCCATTTTAAGCCCTGTGATGGGATTGTGCACGTGGACAACTCTGATTCTCCTTACGTGTTCTGTAGATTTAGTGCCTAACCACTTTGTTAGGAGGTCGAGTTCTTCACTGGCTGTAAGGTTTAGCTCCTCCATGGCATGGTGAAATGAAGACTTCCAAGCCCAGTAGTTTTCTGGACGATCGTCAAACTTGATGAGCCCGGATGTCACAAGCTCGCGTCTCACTAGGTATCTAGCTATATCACTCAGATCGCCGTGGTTAGCGCCGGATGGCTGATGTGTCGTGTTGTTGCTAAGCCGAGCAGGGGTCTGGGCTGCTTGGAAAGGAGCGTGTGTGTAGGGAGATGCTGCTGTCACTTCCTTCTCATGGTGTATTGAGACTATCTCGGCTTCTTACCGGGCCCTTTCTAACATTACCTGAGTTTCTCTCTTTACAAAGTCAGATTGAGCCTGTACAGCCTCAGCTCTTGCTTTAGCTGCTGCCATACTTGCTGACGACTTGCTAGAGCTCTTAGAAGAACTTGATGTAACTGAGCGGGTTTCATACAGTTGACTAGGAAAATGTTGAGTTGAATTAGGATGACTCTCTTCTTTCTCTTTGTCGTCCATCTTGTGTGTGCTGGGAACCTCCATTAGGCGTGATCAGCTTACGAAGATGAATGATGAGGAAACAAGAGGAGCTGCAGTGTTTCGCCCGTTGTGATGCTACTTTTTCACTATTCTGTCCTCCGCGTGCGTGTCTGGCACGAATTGACATATAGTTAAACAGTAAAAAAATAAGTCAAGGGAGTCAAGAGAAGTTTTCCTCTTTTCCTATTTTTTTTTCTTTTTTTGTAAAACTGAAATAACAAACAAAGGCTGTGCTTATAATCATTACAATTACAACACTAGATATGTAAGTAATGTAAATACAGTACACAAATAAATACATATAGATAACAGAGAACGATTACAATGAGCTATGTTAATAACCTAGCATACAAAGGAGTAATGCTACAGATGACAATCGCTAGCACAATACTACCCAGAAACATAGTGACTAAATAGTATCATAAACATGTTATTTTTCTACACAATATAAACAGACGATGCTAGAAGATCGTCATAACTGAAATACTCACAAGTAAAGCTTCTCCAAGGCTTAACACGGAGCGATCGCAAAGAATATAAATGCTGCTTTCTTTGAAGAACGGTAAAGTGTTTGCAACCTGGCTAACGTGCTGACAAGAATCATGTGACAATTTTAACCAATAACACTCTAGCGATCACTAAACTGAGAACAATAAAGTTTGTTATACAAATGACCACTATGTGGTGCTAACTACGATTAAACGTGTCTAAAAATATGTAAGACGTGACAATGTCATCCTATTGAACTAAACAGATAATGGCCGCGTTTCCCAGATTCGATCGTTCTTAAGGACTTAAGAAGGCTCTTAAGAAGGGTTCGGCTAAGAAGGAGTGCTAAGATAGGGATGTTTCCCAGACGCGTTCTTAACTGCCTTCTTAAGATCCCGCCAAAGAAGCTTCTTAAGAAGCTCTTAGTGGGAGCTGTCCACCGCCGTGGTGTTGAAACTAAATCAATCGATGCCAGGAAAATCGATCACCCACCACTTTATCAGCGCACGAATCACACACAACACCGTGTGCTCCCAAGGCCGTAATCATAATACACATCGCCCACAATATTCAAATCTGGTCAAAATGTCCCCCCCAATATATTGATATAAAAATATAAATGTGCTACGCTACGACAGGCAACCACGCACGCTGTCCGAAATTATCATAACAAATTGTATTCGTACCCCCCAATGTTGACTCCATGGCTACGGCCTTGAGCCCTATACATGATAGTTGATATGGGTTGTGTGATGGTAGTGGGTTTATTGTTGGGAGTAGGGTGGTGCTGATATCCGTGCTTGGTGACTGGTGGTGACGGCGAAGGGGCTGATAGACATCAAAAGAGATTAACAAGCTCCTCTCCGGTCTGGATACCAGCTTGGTGGAGTGCTGCTCGGGAGAGGGTAGCCACTGTCCCCGAGGAAGATGCTCCTGCCGAACTCTCCTCTGCCAGCCTCAGCCACAGCTGATTTGGCCCACACGAAGCTGTCGTGTGTGCCTCCTGGCCACCTGGCAACGATGTCTGTGATGAGGCCATCGTGGTCCACTGCCACCTGGGTGTTGATGGCAGCGTAATGTTTCCTCCCAATCCAGCATGGATCCACCAGGGAGGGATTGTGGATTGGGATCAGTGTGCCATCCACGACACCGATTACCCGGGGGATCCCAACCATGGCATGAAATCCACTGTGGACCTGGCGGACCTTGTCCCGTGTGGTGGGCATTTGGATGTGTCGGGGCATGGCGCAGGAGGATCGGTGTCTCGGCTGCCACACCCCATGAAACCGATGCCTTGCTGAGGATGGTGCCGACCCCACCACACCCAGGAAGCTCCCCACTGCGTAAAAACGCAGCAAGGCCAGGAGCTGCACCTCCGGGATGAGGGCAAAATTGCAGCGGGTTGCCCTCCGGATGTGTGGTGACACTAGCGTGACGAGGCGTTGGATCTCCATGCGGGGAAGCCGGTACTTGGACTGGACAGCCCGGTCCGACAGCACATTCAGTGGGGAGAAGTGCTGACGCACATAGGCATTTATATAAACTATCTGGCTTCACGCACGGCGATGCTGTTGATTAGCAGCGAGAATATGCTGTATTGCGGCCATGGTGTCTCACTCGCGTGGACTTCAACAACGCCTTTCCATAGACTGAGGTGGAGCCTCGATCTCTTGATGAGGTTCCAGCCGAGTTCAATTACACCTGTCAGTTTCCCTGATATCTGTGAAATACCACAGGGTTGTTGATGTTTTTATATCTAATGTAAACTCATGCAGATGCCGAATGTTTGTGAAAACGTAATGAGTGATAGTAATGATTCATTTTATTTATGTAGCTACAGGAACACATGGGCAATTATTTATTTTTATATCGTTATTTTTCTTCTTATGCTATTATTTTTCTTGCGTCAGTGTTCTGCAGCTGTGGGCGCACATTTATCATCACACATGGTTTTAGTATTCCTTTGTGTCAGATATAACTTTCCATGACGGCTGTAGTGAGCTTTTGGTCGCTAAGAAGGCTCTTAAGAGTGGGTCAGGCTGATCTTACATTTCCTTCTTAGTAAAGGTTCTTCTTAAGCTAAGAACGACTCTGGGAAACACGTCCTTCTTTCACAGCGCTCTTAAGAGCGCTCCTAAGAAGGTCTTAGCGCTTAAGAGCTTCTTAACGAATCTGGGAAACGCGGCCAAATCTAAATTATGACAGGCCAAAAGATTATGTCTGGATTCCAACCTACGACCTTATTCTTTACAGGTCACCATCCCAGCCCATTGAGCTATTCTCAGTGTTTAATATTTTCATGTTCCGTTACTGTATAAAAAAGTAAGCAGTTTCTCCTGTGGTAAGTGTTGTTAGATTCAGCCAAAGTTGAAACTTCTTGTACATTTCCTATAAAAATGGGAAAACGGGATGACTGGGTTGCTGCTGTAAAGAATAACTTACTTATAGTTTTTCAAAAAGGTTGTTTCGAGTGCCATAACTTGTCATGGAAGGGAATTTCAAATCATGCCTAGCATCAGTGAGGATGTGTCCTGGCTTAGGTTGCTGAAATGAATTTGTGCAACAGACAAGGGATCCACCTGAACAATCAATTTACTTCATTAAAGATAACCATTAGCGTTATCTCTACCATGCATAGACTACAAGTAGCTAGCTACTGTGGTGAACCTGGCTCGTTTTGCAGTGGTTTACACAGTCTCGCTAAACAGATGATTGGAGTGTTGTTATGGGCTCAAATAAACACGCATTGCTATGTTTTACAACCGGAGGATTTATCGGAAGACTGAAACCATTCTGTCAGAATAAAAAATAAAAAACTATGCCTCTGTAGTCGGTGAATCGAAAGGCCAGAGCCGCTTGGTGTTCGTCCCTTGCTTGGGAACCACAATTCACCTTAGGTTAGATTCTCAGGGAGATAATTGACTCGTTAATATCTGACTCCAATTTTAAGACACGTGCACAAGTGCGTTACCTGTAACCTCGAGCGCTAAACAGTTAATGACATGAAACTCTGACGTAGGTAAAAATCGTCTGCTTGATCAGAGCACCGACCCTAAAGTATGCGTGTTCACTAAACAGTCGTTTATCTCTACTATAATATAGATTTAACCATAGTCGACCTAGTAGGATATGTAATCGATCACTCAGAGGCCCGGTAAATTCCTTCGGAGCGTGGAGATCAGCTGTAAGTGACTCAGAGGCCTTAAGTTAAAACCTACTCAAAAGTCTATGTTTATAATCAGTTAGCCGCATCAACCAGACTAGATCTAAGTTTTCACCGCCGTAGCCTTATAGATACGTTTCAAAGAGAACAAGTAACGTCAAAATGCACAATAATAGTTTATTATCTAAATAGCAAGATAATCAATACAATGATAATGAAATATCATCAAATACAAAACATACCTTTGGAGCAATGGTTAACAAAGGTATGTCACAATGAAGACTAGGCGCCTAACGCACCGGAGCTGTATCGTAAACCAAACTCGAAGTGATTGGTAACACTTCTTCCTATATACACCCAAACCTGACTAAAGTGGGGACACCGGTCACATGACTGAAAAGTAGTCTAAACGCATACAAATTCAAATTGGATCATTAATCAAGGCTACAGTAGACCAAGTGGTTCCCTTGCAAGACAGGGGAATATGTTAAACACATGTTGGTCTGCTGTAGGCACAAACTCTGTAAACCCTGTACATGTACATGTTACAGTATTAAAATTATTACAAGCATGTAATACATAAAATAAGAAACAAAAGCATATCAAACATGACATTAAAAGCTGTTTAGAACCTTATTTTCAAGAACACAACTTTTAATGATAATTTCCTCTGTCCACCTTCCTCTTCAACTGTTGAGACCACCTCTCCAGAGGTGTGTCATTAAGGTGTGATGGTCATTTTAGCATTCATGCAAATCAACTACTGTCCCAGACGAGTGTCTGGGTGACCAGTGACAAAGGGGCTGCCAAAACAGCCCTACACCTCTGACTGGTTTTGAACCTCCAACCCTTTGCTTTCCAGCACAACATCTCAGCCAATTGAGCAATTCCCAGGCATGGAATACACAAAGTTCAATAACTGCATAACAAAAAAAGCTGTTTCTCCAATGGCAAGCATTGTCAGATTTGGATTTGGAATTTGGAATGTTTTCCAAAATTATCACTGTACAGGAAAATCCATCATGGTGGACCTTATGGGTACTAGGCTGGAGGAACCCTAATAATACCAACACAATAGGTTTCCTCCTGATGGAGGAATCCTAAATGGTTAGATGGATGCAGAAATTCGGTATACTGAAGAGGAGGATGAGGTGTGCAAAATGTAAGCATGCATTTGGGGAAATTCGATCTATGGGTTAAAGTGGTAGGCTAAAGTGGTAGCATAAACTTGTCTCTATTTTACGTTAGCTTGCTAGATTTAGGGGTACCTACTGTAATCATTAGTAATATTATTATTTGTATAAATGCTGTCCTAAACTACTTGTGTAACTCAAAATGTCCTTGGTAAGATATGCTTGAACTTAATATATAGCCTGAAAGTTTGAAATTGGCATTAGGCAAGGCCTACTGTATAAAATAGGTGGACAATAACGACAATATGTTCTAGCTAATATGATATTTGCAATTTGTAAATAGGTGCATTGGAGTTGGCTAAACTAAAACAACAAACCAAGATGGATTGACAAAAGATTGAACACCTTGAGTACTGCGTTAAATACCTGGAGGAGGCCAACAGGGAGCAGAAAAACTACATAGACTTTCTGCTAATCACATGGTTTTTTACCCTAAAGTTGCCCAATACTTAACTATCTTCTATGCTTCATATTTGTATGGAAAGAAGCCGATAGGTTATGTCTGGATTGTACGTTTTTTTTTACCTGCAGAGAATATGTTGGGACCCTCTGTTTGAGTAAGAAGTAAGAAGTTAATGTGTATATATTTTCATAGTACAAAATGTACATCCTGGGAATGTAAAACATTGTACCACTGTAGTTGAGATCAGAGAATTTTAACGACACAGTTATAAAAGCATTTGACATTGTTATAATACTTAATGATATCTTTATGACAAGTGGAAATGTT
Source organism: Hypomesus transpacificus (assembly GCF_021917145.1). Taxonomy (NCBI): domain Eukaryota; kingdom Metazoa; phylum Chordata; class Actinopteri; order Osmeriformes; family Osmeridae; genus Hypomesus; species Hypomesus transpacificus. The sequence goes on along the minus strand of NW_025814033.1, from coordinate 1,442,514 downwards.
ACCACTGTACTCGAGGTCAAAGAAAATATTAATGACACTGTTATAAAAGCATTTTAGAGTGTAATAGCAATTAATAAAATCGTAATGACAAGTGAAAATGTTACCACTGTACTTGAGGTCAAGGAAAATAATCATGACACAATTATAATGGTCTCATGATAGCCATCGTCAAAACCAACCACATATGACAGTAATATTTAATGCTAACACTTAAAGTTAAATACACTGCTCTGAAAATGTATGGAACACATAATCACCACAATATTACACCGTCATTTAAACTTCAGGGATATCAATCTGTCCAGTTAGGAAGCATAAGCAATTGTGAATCAATATCACCTGTTTGGTGCAAATGAAAGTGACAACAGGTGCACTGGAGAGGCAACAGCAAGACAACCTCACATAAAGCTAAATATTTTCGTCAAGTTAGATAATTAGGCCTTCTACGATATGTTTATGAGAGGTTATTTTGTTTCAGTTAATGTCAAGATGTCATAACAAAGACAGTGACAGGTTATTTTGTCTCAGTTAATGTCAAGTTGTCATAACAAAGACATCACAAACAATGTCAACCTTGCATCAGAAATGACATAATTAACCGAATGAAGCCTAATGACAACATTCATAAACATTCATAAACATCCTTTCATGTGTCATGTCATGGCTATGACAGTGCCATGACAGTGTCATGTCACTCTCATTCACACCCCTTCAAATAAAGTGTTACCCACTTAACACCTACTTCAGCAGATTTGAGGAAAATAACACCACCACACCAACAAAAGCCCCTCCCGGCCCAGACGATGAAACACTTCACCTGGACCCAGCTGATGTACGGAGGACCCTACTCAAGGTGAACGCCAGGAAAGCTGCAGGACCTGACAACATACCTTGGCGTGTGCTCAGAGATTTTGCTGACCAAATAACAGACGTCCTCACGGATATCTATAACACCTCTCTGAGTCAAGCCATCATTTACATTTACATTTATTCATTTAGCAGACGCTTTTATCCAAAGCGACTTCCAAGAGAGAACTTTACAAAGTGCATAGGTCACTGATAATAACAACAAGATAGCCCCACAGCATTGCGGGTAGTCAAAAACAAGAAGTACATATTGTGAACAACCAAAAAATAGTGCTAAAGGGAAGAAACCATAAGAGCATGTAGTTAAACAAGTTAAAATTACACAACATTAATCTCTAAGTGCAGGTGTACCTGTAGGAAAGCAATAAAAATAGGATTAACTAAAATAGAATACAACAGTTTAAATCAGCTACCACTAACCAACAAGAGCAACAGTCTAAGCAAGAGTCATTGTGATCCTTGAGGAAACTAGCGTTGGGTTCAGCAAACCATTCCTAAGTACCATTGTACTCCCGGAACAAGTGCGTCTTGAGCCTTCTCTTGAAGGTGGAGAGACAGTCCGTGTCTCTGATGGAGGTGGGGAGTTGATTCCACCACTGGGGTGCCAGGCAGGAGAAGAGCTTGTGCTGGGACCGGGCGGTCTTGAGAGGTGGGACCACCAGGCGGTTGTCTGAAGAAGACCGTAGGTGGCGGGTGGGGGTGTAAGGCTGCAGGAGAGACTTGATGTAGTCGGGCGCAGTCCCGTTCACTGCTCGGAAGGTCAGTACCAGGGTCTTGAATCTGATGCGGGCCGTTATGGGTAGCCAGTGGAGGGAGATGAGGAGCGGGGTAACGTGGGAGCGTCTGGGTAGATTGTAGACCAGGCGGGCCGCTGCGTTCTGAATCCTCTGAAGAGGGCGGGTTGCGCATGATGGGAGACCGGCGAGCAGCGAGTTGCAGTAGTCCAACTTGGAGAGGACAAGTGCTTGGACAAGCAGCTGGGTGGAGTGCTCAGACAGGTATCTCCTGATCTTCCGGATGTTGTAGAGGGTGAATCTACACGACCGGGAGACCGCAGCAATGTGGGCCGTGAGGGAGAGCTCGTCATCCATGGTAACCCCAAGGTTCCTGGCAGAGGATGAGGGGGTCACCGTCGCAGATCCCAGGGTGATTGAGAGGTCATGGGAGATGGAGGGTTTGGCCGGGATGATGAGAAGTTCCGTTTTGGCAAGGTTCAGCTGGAGGTGGTGCTCAGTCATCCAGGCGGAGATGTCTGCGAGGCAGGCCTCAATCCTAGCTGAGATCCCCGGATCGGTCGGAGGGAACGACAGGTACAGCTGCGTGTCGTCAGCGTAGCAGTGGTAGGAGAAGCCATGGGAGGTGATGATTGGTCCAAGTGAGGTGGTGTACAGAGAGAAGAGGACCAAGGACGGAGCCCTGTGGGACACCAGTGGAGAGCTGGCGAGGGCCTGACAGTTTGCCTCCCCAGGAGACCTGGTAGGATCTTCCCGACAGGTAGGATGAGATCCACTGGAGTGCAGTGCCAGTGATGCCCATCTCAGAAAGTCTGGAGAGCAGGATCTGGTGGTTAATTGTATCAAACGCCGCAGAAAGGTCCAGCAGAATGATGACGGATGACCTGGAAGCCGCTCTGGCAGACTGGAGGGTAGTGGTGACTGAAAGGAGGGCAGTCTCTGTGGAGTGGCCGGTCTTGAAGCCCGATTGGTTGGGGTCGAGCAGGTTGTTCTGAGAAAGGAAGTTAGACAGTTGGTTAGATACAGCACGTTCAATTGTTTTAGAGAAGAAGGGTAACAATGATACCGGTCTGTAGTTCTGGAGGACGGCAGGGTTAAGGGAGGGTTTTTTGAGTAAAGGGGTAACTCTGGCCTGTTTGAAGGCAGAGGGGAAGGTGCCAGAGGTAAGAGAGGAGTTTAGAACATGGAGCAGAAAAGTTATGATAGAGGGGGAGATGGTTTGAAAGAGAGGGGAGGGGACAGGATCAAGGGGACAGGAGGTGGGGCGATGAGAGAGAATGAGGTCAGAGAGCTCTGCCTCGGACAGGGGAGAGAAGGAGTTTAGACATTTAGTTGGGTCAGTAATGGAGGGTGAGGGCATAGGAAAGGTGGGTTTAGGGAACCGACTGCTTATGTCTGCGACTTTTTTCTCAAAGAAGGAGGAGAAGTCTTCTGCTGTCAGGGTGGAGGGAGGGGGTGGGGGAGGTGGGTTAAGAAGGGTGGAGAAGGTAGAGAAAAGTTTGGGGGGGTTTGAAGCGGAGTTAATTTTGTTAAGAAAGTAGAGGGTTTTGGCACCAGTTATATGAGAAGAGAAGGATTTAAGGAGGGAGTGATACTTATCAAGGTCCAGACCGTCTTTGGACTTGCGCCATCTCCTCTCAGCTGCTCGAAGGGTGGACCGTTCTTCACGAATAACATCCGTAAGCCACGGGCAGGGGGGAGAAGATTGTGCAGGCCTGGTAGACAGGGGACAGAGAGAGTCAAGTGATGCAGTTAAAGTGGTTAGCAAGGTGTCGGTGGCAGTGTTAGTGGGGTGGGACGAGCACTCGTCAATGGGAGGGAGGGAGGATGTTACAATAGAGGAGAAATGGGAGGGGGATATGGAGCGGAGGTTGCGCCGGAAAGTTACGAGGGGAGGGGAGGTAGGAGGGGTTTGAGGGAGAGAGACAGAGAATTGGATAAAGTAGTGATCAGAAATGTGCAGTGGGGTTACAGAGGTTAAGTCAGTGATACAGTTACGTGTCAGGACGAGGTCTAGCTGTTTGCCTGCCTTGTGGGTCACCGGTGTGCTCAGCAGCGTCAGGTCGAAGGAGGTCAGGAGAGACAAGAAGTCGACAGCCTGCATTCCTTGGAGGTGGATGTTGAAGTCCCCAAGGACTATCAGGGGGGTTCCATCATCCGGGAGGACGCTGAGGAGCATGTCCAGCTCCTCCACAAAGTCGGCTAGCGGTCCTGGTGGGCGATAAAGAACAATTAAGCATGCTTTGATAGGATTAGTTAGCATCACATAATGGTGTTCAAATGATTTGGCAGTAACAGAGAGTGGTGTGGATGTGTATTTAATATGTGGGGAAAGAAGCAAACCTGTCCCACCACCCCGCCCGGTTGAGCGGGGTGAGTGAGTGAAGGAGTGGTTGACGGAGAGAGCAGCTGGAGTTGCAGTGTTCTCTGGGCGGATCCATGTCTCTGTCAGCGCAAGGGCATGAAGAGAAGCATGGGATGCAAACGCCGGGATGAAGTCTGCCTTGTTCACAGCAGACTGGCAGTTCCAAAGCCCTAAGGAAAGAGAGAGGGCAGGTGGCGAAGAACTGGATATGTAGTGAAGGTTAGAAGTTGACCGAATATACTTTGTGACATATCTACGTCTACGGGTAGTGTAATGAACAGGAATGCTAAGGAAACACATGCTAGCTATGAATAAGTTATTGGTAGAATATAATCTAAATATGAATATAAATAGGTTGATACTTATCAGAAGAGGTGATCCGCCTCGTCGGCCTTCCTCGGTGTACTCCGCAGGTAGACTCCTTTGTCTTTGTGCGACGAGGCTGGCAGACGAGGCTGCCTCTGTAATGCTAACCGCCTTAAATATGCTAATGCGCAGATACAACGCCCCCAATTACTGCCAAACAAAAGAATACCCTGAGTACCCTGAAACCGAAAATGGCTCACTGGCCAGCTACTCCTTGACCAGTTTCAACTGGTTATCTAACTGCTGACCCTTCTGCTCTGCCCAAGAGACTAACTTTTAGCTAAACTCAATAATTTACTAGTCTTGATCACTCGCAGTCAATGCAGCGCTCTCGAAGTTCTCTTCAGTATGACGCTATACGCTCTCAGCTGATTCCAGGCGGCTTCGGCTTTTAAACCAAATTCTACAACGCCCCCAATTACTGCCAAACAAAAGAATACCCTGAGTACCCTGAAACTGAAAATGACTTTTCACTCCTGTCGCCAACCCCCTCAACGAGGCTGAGGAGAAGTTCAACGAAGCTCACCGTGTGGCCAGGAGTATCGTTGAGAGGACTCTTGGCAGATAGAAAATGAGATTCCGATGTCTCCACAAGTCGGCTGGAGGTCTTTGTCGTGGTAGTTTTTGAAGACAATCAATTGTTCAAGCTGAAGCTGGGTGAAGTATAGAGTTAATGTTTATTTGACGTCCGTTTAAGCATAATAACGTTACCAACATAACATCATCAGCACACAAACATAAGACAATAACACAAAGACAATTCCATACAGCTCCATCTAGCATTCTAGAATGGAACCGGGAGAATCCAGCCCACCAGCACTACTCAGCTGATGGCCCTGAACCCCCCAGAACATTCTTCAACAGACCATTTTATAGATACAACAGTTCTCAAAAGCCATTGGTCCATCCTACAGACCTGAAGCTATACCAATTCTCTTCTGTCATTGGTTAAATCCTTAGAACAATACAGTTGAATCCACATTTTCTTCAGACCAACTGTCTCTTCCCCCCAGGTGACAAGAACCCTATCAGGTCACCCAGACTTCATGTCTCTTAGACTTCATGTCTCTTAGTTAGGTGTTATAAAACTACAGGTGGCATCTCTACCAAATGGAGTTGAATTAACATACATTGTATCAAGCTTCTTCCTGAAACACATTCATTGTACATATAGGCCCAAAACTTCTTTCACATCTTCTTTTCCACCCATCGAAATGCTGTGCAGTTATTGCAGTGACTGCAATGCTGCACAACATAGCTGTAAGAGCTACAACACCCTTGGGTCCTCAAGAAGACCAGCTGGAGGAAGATGGTGAGGAAGAAGAAGATAGCCCTCCCCTGCAGGCCCACGATCCCCGATATGTCCAGTACCTTGCTGGCTTTGAAGCACGGCAAGGTGTAATTTATGAGTTTTTTGTGTAGGCCCTGAGTTTTTTGTATTAGTTTTCACTCCCTCCCAGCCCCTTCACCCTGTGACTTCCCAGTCAACCCTGTGGAATCCTTTCATTTCCTGGGCACTACCATCTCTCAGCACTTTTTGTAAATCTCTCTCTTAGAGGCGCTTTGGATAAAAGCGTCTGCTAAATGAATACATGTAAACGTAGCATCAGCTCCCTCACCAAGAAGGCACAACAGGATGTACTTCCTGTGTCAACTGAAGAAGTTGATCTGTCAAAGACAATGATGGTGCAGTATTGGGTACTGACAATGATGGGTCCCATAGTTGAGTGCATCCTCACCTCCTTCATCACCATCTGGTACCCTGCCTTGGACACACTGTTCCAGCCACTCACCTCCGGCAGGAGGCTGCGGTCTACCCGGACAAGAACCTCTCGCCCAAGGAACAGTTTCGTCCAAGTGCTCACTGACTCATGTCTAAATGGAATTAGGCACTTGAAATTAACTTAAATCCAGGAGAAAAATACCACATCTGGCCAAATGAAGTATGGGAGAATTGGACTGCACGTCCCTCTTCCCAGGTAGGCTATTGTTTCCGCATATACACTCTATTCCTCCTGTCTGCATGCTCACATGTTTTGTTGCCCTCCCACCATCTGCTTCTCTCAGGCACGCCAGGGGGATTTGCTTGTGCTTCTGCTCAGTCGTGACCCTCAAGGACTCTTCCACCACACCCGAGATCCAGCCCGGTGACTACTATCCCATCCTTACCCACTTTATTCAGTCTTGATCATATTCTAGAGAATGACACTCGTCTTCACAGGATGCTAGGCTCGGCCTCGCTACCAGCCTCCCCAACATCAGGCTCGGCTCTGCCACCAGCCTCTTCATCCACCGGGCTTGGCGTGCTACCAGCCCTATAATTCTAATAAACATATTCAATGTTCAATTGTTGTCGTGTTATTGCACTCGTAAAAGCGATACGTTTATGCATTTCTAGTTACTATTGCACATTACCACAGCCATATTTACATTTTATAGTATTTCGAATAAGACTGACATTTGTTTGTTGAATCTATCTTCATTGCATGCGCCAAACCCACCAAATCCAATACTTTTTTGTAACTTAAATTTACTTGAGAATAAACCGGCTTCAGATATTTTTTCGGAATTTAAAACTTGTATGGTTCACTAACAAATATCCCAGTTCCAGCGTAACCGGTGTAAAAAGAGAATCAAAATACGTAATCTTATCTTCCATCTGAAGTAACTTTCAGCATTAGTCTAATGTCGTTTTCATGGTCAGCCTACGTGTGTCTCCACTGAGTCTCTGTGCTACGATGCACTTAGCGATCTACGACTGGTCTGGAGCTCTCGTTAATCTGCGAGGATTTTCAAGTGCCTCTTTAGCTACGATGGTTTCGGAAAACGGCCCGTCCAAGTAAGATCCATCGTACGATGGACTCTACGATCAACTTAGGCTTGCGATGCTTTCGGGAAACGCAGCCCAGGGCATTCATGGTGGCACATGATGGCCAGTCCAAGGATCTGGTGATGTTCAGAGAGGGAGGGGGGCGGAGAAGACCCACAGGTCTGATGCAATCAAGGGGGGGGGGGGGGTTGTCCATGGTAAGGAGTAGATTATCCCAAGGTCCAGATGATGATGTGCGGGGTGGTGGGAGCTGCGTCTCCAGGGAAAGGGGGCTGTGTCTCCAAGAGAAAAGGGGGGCAGACCAGTCCATGGTCTGATGATGCATAAGGGCAGGTGAGGACAGGGTCTCCAAGGAAAATGGGGGGGGGCAGACCAGGGGTTTGGTGATGTAGAGGGGCATGGTCTCCAAGGGGGGGGGGGCCTTAAAACGGGTTGTATATCCAAAGGTAGTCAGACCGGCCAGTCTGACTCGTCCTGAAGCAGAAAAGAGCTACAGTCCCAGCATCACCTTATCTCCCAAGTTGACACTCTTCCCATGAACTGATGCCCCCTTTCCACCAAAGTGAACCGGGAGCTAGTTCGGAGGTGGTGCTAGAGCCATTTCAGAGCTGGTTCAAGAACGGAGCTTACTAAGAACCGGTTTGCTTTTCCACGGGCGAGAGCCACCACAGAAATACGTCATTACGTCACTGTATACGTGTCATATTTCCCAGCAACGCTAGAGCGGTAGCGCCAAACACAAACACAACATCAACAATGGCGGACGTTTCGTTGGAGTCGTGGTAAGTTGGAGCAAATTTACAAATTAGCAGTTTCATCAATAAAATAAGCACATTTTCAGCAACTACACTGCCCACTTCTCGATATATTTTAATTCAGATTCTGATTTACAAGTACCGTTTAGCTGAAATATGAATTGTAAAAACTTAGAGCAATGGCGGCCAAAGCGTTTTGCTGGTCACGGTAACCCCGCCCCAAGCGGTTCTTTGTTGGTTCGTAAACTAGACCAGCTGCGAAGTGGTGCTGGTTGCGAACCACGTACGAACCACCTACGAACCACTTTTCCGGTTACCAGTCTGTCGAAAGAGGAAGAACTGGTTCGCGATTAGGCACTGGCTCCGAACCGGCACCCAAAATGCGTTGGTGGAAAAGGGGTATGAGTAGCCCTATTGTGCTCACTGCGGCCTCTGAGCGTCACAAACTTGCCTCCCAAGACAGTTTGCCTGACATCGGCATTGTTGCCCATACACCAAAGTTACATTCTAGCACGATCTTACTATACAGATACATTTCAGCACAACCTTACTTTACACAGAAACATCCTGTTGCCTGATCCCATCTGTTTTTTAATAAATCAATTGATCACAATTGGATAGCCTATGTTTTAGTATAACGCATTACACATTGTATATACTTGAGGTAGTGATTGGTATAGCAGCATTGATTAGCAGTATAGTTATCATTCCTTCACATAATGTAATGTCATAATAAATCATAAAACGTTAATTGATAAGTGAAGCATGTTTATTGTTTTAACGATTGAAAACGGATGTATCAGACCCCTATCGTATATGTCGTCCAACAGAGGCTAATTATGCTAATGCCTCAGTCAACAAGCGAAAATTGACTACTGTTTTCGAAAGTAAAAAAAGTGTACTAATAATATCAGCGTACATCGTATTGTACATTAAATCTCACAATTGTGTTTTTTATCACAATGTTAAACGAGCAATACGTTCAGTTTTGGATTTGTTGACGCTTGGAACTCGTGATCACGTTGTGATTATATTGAGAGCAGAACGTTTGTCGGTGGGTCCGTGGCTGTGTCTACTACCGCGCACTTTATGAAGTACACTGCAATACAGTGCCCTGCAAAACAGTGCACTTATACATTCAGTGCACTCCGTCGCTGATAAGTGCTGTCTCAAATGGAACACATACGTTAAACCATAGAGTTAATATAACTAGAGTAAGCTACTATTGTCTTCCAAGATGGCGTCCCCATTCATTTCTATGAAAAGTCCTCAGTGGCGCAGTGAGGCCAGCGAGAGCGCGAGACTGGGCGCGGCCATATTTCCACTTCCGTGTCTTCCGGTCTAGCTTTAAACAGTGGCTCTTTTTTTCCCTAGCTCCGAGACCTCGTGCACGCTTGCAACTAGCTGTACACGTCATACTTTGCGACAACCAGTCGCGAGCATAGATTTATATGGTTACGAGCGTGTGAGCTAAGGCAGAATCTATGGGCAGAAAGTCCGATAAGAATCATAGACATGATGCAAACTTAACGGAAATGTATTCTGTCACTGTATAGTATTCCTTCTACTTGTTTTTTAGAAATAGGCTATAGGGCTGAATATAGGGCTATTCTAGATGGAACTCATCACATATGTTGCTTTTTTTCTTCGTGATATGAGTATGATTTCCAACGCATTGTACCGGATGAAATAAAGTGTTAACATGAACAGCTCCGTCGTTGTTCTCGCCAGGCAAAGAAAGCTTAGTTATTTTGGTAACCGAAATGTTCCATAATGCAGACTTACCATAGCTTACTGTCAACTTTATATTCAAACGAAATGCCACGAAATTCACACTGCCTTCAATTTCACATCAGTGTCGAAATGCGACCTGTGTTTTATATGTTCAACCTAGAAAACCAAACGTCTATTAATGGATATAACGTGATCTAACAAGACGTGTTAATAAAGTAATAAATAAAAGCTCGAGAAGTGTGTCTAAAATATACTTGTTTTAACATTTGCCTTTGAAAGGGGCATATTCATAGAACCATATAGGTTACAAGACGTTACCATCAGATGTAAGTGGGGGTATAGTTACTGACGACCTTCATTGTCCCACAAAAGCAGTCTGGCACGATCAAAAAAAGAATAATGGGTGTGTTTAACAAAAGCTTCTGAAGGCAAGACTAACATTATTTAAATATATATCCTTTCCTATTGTGGTTAACAGTTAAAGTATTAATCTTTGTCTTTGCTCCAGATAGACATGTCAACAATCTATGCTCGTGCTTAACATAATATATTTGCCATCATGTCATGAACGTTGTTACGAAAAATCTCATCCGTTTTAAAATAACGGAAATAAACTATATTAACAACATTTCATGTATGTGTGATAACGATTTGCTAAACTTGCTACAACAAGGCAGGCAACTCAAGCCATTTCTCCCTGTGCTCATTCACTGTAAGTCTATGGCTCATTCAGCTCAATGTAAATCGGCTATCGGCCAATTTGAACTTTTGTGCTCGTGCCCTGTTAGCATCCACCAGCACATTTGCAGTTAACTTTTATTGACATAAGCAAATAAATGGGGTGCCAGTTTACCCATTTCGGATTGGTCTCAAAATTATTCTATGAAAAAGCTAGTAGTATGAGCCAGGTTCGAGAATCCAACAAAAATTATTGGGAGAGATAGTTTTGTAAATGTTGACTGGAGTTACTAGAATAAAAACAACCGGAAGAGTCAGAAACCTAACCGTAATGCAATACCAACTACATCCACCGGGGCCGTTGCTTCAAGCCGAGGGGCGAGGGGTGGGGGCTTGCGTTAAACACTTGGTGGAAGTGACGGACGCAAATCTGCTCGCCACACCCGCAAAACCTGCCAAAATGAACGCGCTTCTCCACTCAAGTGGAAAAAGCTGCCGAAAGGGCTCCTCCTTTTCCGCTACGTAGCCAAGATGGCGCCTGTTTAGGGCGAGTAGTGTCCATCCTTGTACCAGAGCCTGTTTAAGGAGAGCCTGCCCACTCCCTATTAAGCCCCATTGTACCGAATTTTGTTGCAGTTCCACCAGAGTTCCACCGGGAGTGATCGCAGTCGAGTGCAAAATGAATGGGAGTCTATGGAGCTAAACTGCTAAATTTGTCTCTTTCGCCTGATTGTCGTTGATAAATCTCAGATTTGATTATAGTTTTTGCATGTTCAACATGGATTACAGGTCAAAAGTTGAATGAACGAGTACTTATGTCTTTTGACTTCTTACGGGGTAAGTCTTGTTGCCCATAACACACTAGCATTCTGCTAACGAATGTTGATTGGTTAGTGAAGGACTGACTACGACCAGAGATCCCGCTTGATGGCATCCAAAGCAGAACCAGAATGTCAGATTATTAGCAATATTAGCAACAACATTAGCAAGCCAAAACTCTTTCTAGCATGTGTATTGACAGGGAGAGCCTAACCTGTCAGCTGTGTTGTCGATGCCTCAAGAGTAAAGTGGAAGTAACCAGAGCTTGCCGTCAAGCAGTAGCTCTGGTCGTACGATGTGTATGACGTCAATGCCATTTTCAAAGGCTTTTTAGAACAGAAAGGCGACTTTAAAAAAGATATAACACCCAGTGGTGTGTTTTTTTGCCTCCCCTTTCGATTTCAGAATTCAAATTACTAGACAAAAAATTATATCCTGAGAAAAGTGGATTTTGAGGGGTATAGCTCCATAGACCTCCATTCATTCTGCACTCGACCGTTAGCGCCCTCATATGGAACTTGAGTGGAACTGCAACCAGTTCAGAACCCGGAAGTTTCCCGAGAGTGGGAGTTCTCTCTTTATTAGACATTCTCTGCTTGTACACAGTTTTTTTGGACCGTTTGCAGTACTTTCAGTGAACTGAATTCTTCAGGTTTTGAGAGTGAAGCGCCCTAAGCACTGAAAGTCAGTGCTCTAAGTGCACAAGTGCGCGGTAGTAGACACAGTTTACAGTGTCTTGTAAGCTAGCAGCAGAAGGCAGAGTTCGTTTGTATTCGCAGTCCCTTCGCTACTGGTAGTACGCTACTAGAGAAACTTCACTTGGTAAGTAGTTACCATGGTTAGCAATGACTTTGAACTGGTCAACTGTGAAAAGCACTATGTTAAGCATTATGTTATATGCCATATTAACTAATTGAGCTATGCTGTTCTGATGTGCTTGCATTGTATGATGACGTGCTGGTAAATAATGTAGTAGTTACGGTTGCTACTGTAGCATCTATAGCAGGTAGCGTTATACCTAGTAAAATAATTTGGCTATGCCTCCGACTTATTTGCTTGTACACATAGCTAATAATATTATGCATGTGATAAACAATAAATGTTGTTATTATACTAGTAATACATGTTTTCTGACATTACTGTTTAGCTTACATTGCTAGCCATCTTAGTACTAGAGCCTTTGCAAAAATACATTGTTTTCCGGTTTTCTCAAATTAGTCACCAGGAAATATATATTTTTCCCGCATTCGGTGCACTGATAATAAGAACTAAGCCATGTCTTTGGAACCATACAAAGAGGTAATTTGTGTTTGTGAAATGATAATAAAACGCAAAATGCACATGGAAATTGCAGATCAATTGCAGTCTCAACTTGGTGTCGGGCGAGGTTATTCGGCAACGAGTTTCAGAAGATGTTGTGCCAATCACAGTCTGAGACGGGAGGTTTCTGACTCTCAGCTAGACAGTGGCGTGTTCAGGGAGTGGCCTACGGGTGGCACGGGCCACCCCTGAAATCTGATTGGCCACCCCTATATCTTAAAATATGATTGCGTAACAGCGTAAGGGGTCCCATTATCGTCCACGTAGCTCTCGACGCTCGTTAGAAATGTTTCCAAGATGTCTTTTTAATACAAATTAAAAACGTTATGTCACAGCATTGTACTTTAATATGTAGATACCTATATTATAACATTCCAGTTTTGAAATCCAATAAAGATATGCCTAGAAATGTTACTTTCCTGATTTAAGGAGTTAGCCAGGGGTCCCATTATCGTCCACCCAATCACTTTCAATGGAGAAATGTCAGTTTGATGCTGCGGAAGGCAGATGCTACACACACGGTTTGAGAGTGTATTTACATACTCAAATCTCAGTCAGAAGCTGTAATTTGGTGTGCAGCAATATAAGATGTGTACATATCGATGAGTTAGGCTACTTTCTTTCGTTGCTGCTGCATATCTTCTTTAAGAAATTAACGGATGAAACGGTTGTGGACGATAATGGGGCCCCTTACACTATGTCTGCAGACACTTTACCTAAACGAATACGTTTTAGGGATCACTGTTCGCCTCTTGAAACCAGAGGAGCTTCAACTGCAGCTAGTGAACGATACTGCAACGGCAGTAAGAAGCTCGGGTTGCCAACATAAGAACAGGGAACATGTGCACTCAGTAGTCAAACCTCTAGTTTGTAAGGATCCTCATTTTTCCTCTGAGATTCCTCTTACAAAAACCTCACAAAAACCTGCCCGTCTACTACATTTGATACTGACACGCAAACACACGCACATCAACAGACATTGGCCGCGTTTCCCAGATTCGTTAAGAAGCTCTTAAGCGCTAAGACCTTCTTAGGAGCGCCCTTAAGAGCGCAAGAGCGCTGTGAAAGAAGGACGTGTTTCCCAGAGTCGTTCTTAGCTTAAGAAGAACTTTCACTAAGAAGGAAATGTAAGATCAGCCTGACCCACTCTTAAGAGCCTTCTTAGCGACCAAACGCTCACTGCAGCCGTCATGGAAAGTTATATCTGACACAAAGGAATACTAAAACCATGTGCAGTGTTTCCCCTACGATTTTTTTTAGCAGTGGGGTCAGGTCTAACCCCCCCCCCCCCCCCCCCCCCCAATAATGTAATATTGCACATATTTTCGTCCTATTTCCCCTAAATAAATACAATTTGCATTCTTAAAGACACCTTACAGTATGTTCTAAATGGCATAAATGCTGCCAATTAATAATTGACGTAACAACTTATTGTAAATGCAGTGGCCTAGCCTACAGATTAAGGTAGGCCACTCGGAAGCATGTACACTGTCTGCTTCATTTGATCTTGATAGGCTAAGCATTCTGTAGCAAATAATAACAATATACCCACTATTTATTTATTAAAACTAGGCTACTTAAGCATAATAATGCACCTAAAATACAAACGTGAGCAAGGGCAGCAATCGCTATCGAATCAACAGACGTGCAATTTCGCTAGCAGGGGAAGAATACAAACAACGAAAATCACCAGTTAACTTAATTTAAATTTGCAAGAACTATAGACTAAGACAAAACAGGCTTAAATTAACTGACAACATAAATTATACGACTTTCAGTTCTCAAGGATGCACACGCGCAATCTCAACTGCGCTGTGAAGCGCGTCTGTGCTATTCTCCGACATGGGCTCTAACAATCACGGCTGATAGACGGCCAAATATTTTGTACAGCTCTAATTCTGATACCGTGGCAGCAGAAATGTAACCGTGGCGGGCCGCGGTTAAATCAACATAGGGGAAACACTGATGTGTGATGATAAATGTGCGCCCACAGCTGCAGAACACTGACGCAAGAAAAATAATAGCATAAGAAGAAAAATAACGATATAAAAATAAATAATTGCCCATGTGTTCCTGTAGCTACATAAATAAAATGAATCATTACTATCACTCATTACGTTTTCACAAACATTCGGCATCTGCATGAGTTTACATTAGATATAAAAACATCAACAACCCTGTGGTATTTCACAGATATCAGGGAAACTGACAGGTGTAATTGAACTCGGCTGGAACCTCATCAAGAGATCGAGGCTCCACCTCAGTCTATGGAAAGGCGTTGTTGAAGTCCACGCGAGTGAGACACCATGGCTGCAATACAGCATATTCTCGCTGCTAATCAACAGCATCGCCGTGCGTGAAGCCAGATAGTTTATATAAATGCCTATGTGCGTCAGCACTTCTCCCCACTTAATGTGCTGTCGGGCCGGGCTGTCCAGTCCAAGTACCGGCTTCCCCGTATGGAGATCCAACGCCTCGTCACGCTAGTGTCACCACACATCCGGAGGGCAACCCGCTGCAATTTTGCCCTCATCCCGGAGGTGCAGCTCCTGGCCTTGCTGCGTTTTTACGCAGTGGGGAGCTTCCTGGATGTGGTGGGGTCGGCACCATCCTCAGCAAGGCATCGGTTTCACGGGTTGTGGCAGCCGAGACACCGATCCTCCTGCGCCATGCCCCGACACATCCAAATGCCCACCACACGGGACAAGGTCCGCCAGGTCCACAGTGGATTTCATGCCATGGTTGGGATCCCCCGGGTAATCGGTGTCGTGGATGGCACACTGATCCCAATCCACAATCCCTCCCTGGTGGATCCGTGCTGGATTGGGAGGAAACATTACGCTGCCATCAACACCCAGGTGGCAGTGGACCACGATGGCCTCATCACGAACATCGTTGCCAAGTGGCCAGGAGGCACACACGACAGCTTCGTGTGGGCCAAATCAGCTGTGGCTGAGGCTGGCAGAGGAGAGTTCGGCAGGAGCATCTTCCTCTGGGACAGTGGCTACCCTCTCCCGAGCAGCACTCCACCAAGCTGGTGTCCAGACCGGAGAGGAGCTTGTCAATCTCTTTTGATGTCTATCAGCCCCTTCGCCGTCACCACCAGTCACCAAGCACGGATATCAGCACCACCCTACTCCCAACAATAAACCCACTACCATCACACAACCCATATCAACTATCATGTATAGGGCTCAAGGCCGTAGCCATGGAGTCAACATTGGGGGTACGAATAAAATTTGTTATGATAATTTCGGACAGCGTGCGTGGTTGCCTGTCGTAGCGTAGCACATTTATATTTTTATATCAATATATTGGGGGGGACATTTTGACCAGATTTGAATATTGGGGGGGATGTGTATTATGATTACGGCCTTGGGACCACACGGTGTTGTATGTGATTCGTGCGCTGATAAAGTGGTGGGTGATCGATTTTCCTGGCATCGATTGATTTAGTTTCAGCACCACGGCGGTGGACAGCTCCCACTAAGAGCTTCTTAAGAAGCTTCTTTGGCGGGATCTTAAAATGACAGTTAAGAACGCGTCTGGGAAACACCCCTATCTTAGCACTCTTTCTTAGCCGAACCCTTCTTAAGAGCCTTCTTAAGTCCTTAAGAACGATCAAATCTGGGAAACGCGGCCATTGCCAGAGAAAAATTTTAACTGATGATGTTAGCATTCGGCTAACATTATTGTTGCTACACACAATACGTTCACTTGGACAACCATACAGATCTAATTGATACCATAGTGCTTCATTAAAAGCAGACTATAATGCTTTAGTATGGTAGTCTATATCCTCTAGTCTATACTCACATATACATACATTATGTCAGAGTGGACACGCTAATGATATGTCATTCTAGTTAACAGCTGCATTTCCCGAAAGCGTCTTAGAATCTATTGTAGGACGAATCTGTTAGTTTTACGGGCCGTTCCCAAAGACATCGTAGCTAAAGTGTCTCTTGAAAATTCGTAGCTCTTGAAAGCGCATAGATTAGCTTACTCCTTACGAGCATGTTTGGGAAACGCACGTAAGAAATGTCGATGGTTTCGTTTTTTGCTTGATCGTTGCGCTGCCCAGATCGCTCTCACTTACATTGATACTGATGGACAAATCCCTCATGGAAAAATGTGTACCCTTTATTTTTTTTATTTTTTTTTGTTACAGAGTTTTACTCCACCAGTCTTGCAACGTCAGCAAATGTAATTGTTGGTAAATCTGTGAGCGAAGTTGTGAAGACTCTCTCAGAAAGTCTCAGATCTATTTTCTTCTGATGTGTTGACGCTTGACAGGAAGCTTCCACATTGATTACGCATTTCCGGTTATTGTGAAAAAGGTCTGTTATCGAAGAATGCGGAAGTAAAGCGTGTCACATGCGACCTATCCACCTTATTCCTAGCTCCCATGATCCATTTCCTGAATTATGGGGGCAGCTTCCAGAGCCGGAGATTGCCATAGTAACGGCCATAAAAAGTCACGCTAATTCTCTTTTAGCGCTTGGGAAATATTACATGTGGGAACACATGCTGTACACCTCAAACAGGACAATGTGATCATACCTCTGCCTTATACTATCGAGGGATGGGATGACGACTTGAAAAAGTGGCCTCAGATAACGTAGACTAGCATATTTAGCTACTTTATGAACTGTTGCTACGAACGATGAAGCGATGAATAACCTGAAAAGATCTGAGTCTTATCAGTACCTCCACAGCAATGAAGTCGGTCACGTTTTAATAAAGGAAGTGGGACACAACCTTATCTACCTTAAAGCAGACATAGAACCAAGTCCGTCCGTCCGTCATCTGCCGCTTGTCCGGGGATCGGGTCGCGGGGGCAGCGACCTAAGCAGGGAGGCCCAGACTTCCCTCCCCCCGGCCACTTCCACCAGCTCTTCCTGGGGGACCCCGAGGCGTTCCCAGGCCAGCCGAGAGACATAGTCCCTCCAGCGTGTCCTGGGTCTTCCCCGGGGCCTCTTCCCAGTGGGACGTGCCCAGAACACCTCACCAGGGAGGCGTCCAGGAGGCATCCTAATCAGATGCCCGAGCCACCTCAGCTGGCTCCTCTCGACGCGGAGGAGCAGCGGTTTTACTCTGATCCCCTCCAGGATGACCGAGCTTCTCACCCTATCTCTATGGGAGAGCCCGGACACCCTGCGGAGAAAGCTCATTTCGGCCGCTTGTATTTTCGATCTCGTTCTAGAACCTAGTCAGAGCCTTAAAGTCCCACTTCACCGGTCCTGGGTTTTAGTTTAATTGTCAGGTGAAATACAAATGGCTGGGTGCTCATGTGTTGCTGGACCAGGGCACTAGTCTACTAACCCACCAACATTCCTAAATGAACACTTGCATCCCACCTTTAGAGTACTGCAACTAAATCTGTGGAGGTCTTTCGTAGCCCAAACACAAAGTAGGATGCGGATTTCCTCCATCGGCTTTTTGTCCACAAAATGAAATGAGATACACATACGATACATTGTGTTGGGGGGTCTCTTCAAGGCTAGGTTTTCTAGCTACATAATTTTTAGGGCTGTAAAATGATTAAAATGTTTAATCCAATTAATCACAGGTTTCTGTTGATTAATCATGATTAATTACATATTACCGATTTTCAGAATTTTTGTCATTAGTGTGCGTCTTTGATTTTGCGGTACCTTGATGCTCGAGTCACCCGTTGCCAATCGCAAATCTTTGGTGAACCCCTCGTCCTCAACAATATCAATCGGTCTACAGCTTTTTGCAATACATTTGGCAACTGTGCTAGTCACCTTGTCACAGGCAGACTTAGTGAGGGCCATACGCTGTTCAGTGAGGGTGGTTTGGCGCATTCTACTTGAACTCCCCTCGCCGACCAACGCATGCTTCGCGTTAAGGTGGTATAGGTTAATTTAGGCTGGTATTGCTTCGTTGAAACAATAACATTCAGTCATTTAGCAGACGCTCTTATCTAGAGCGATAACGTCTTCCCGCATAGTGTGCATATCACTTTGGTTTTATTGGACGTTCCATCTTAGTTTTTTTGGAACACAAACTTGTCATCCAGAAGTTACAGATTGCGTGGAATTGTGGGTATATTACGTTAACTGCGTTAAACAAAAGTAACAAATTAATCCTGTAATTTAATCATAACGCATTATTTTTCACAGCTCTAATTATTTTGTATTCCTCATCTGTTGGCAGGTGATGGAAACTGTACCGTTTGTCACAAGAACAATCCCTTTTTTATGTGGGGGTGTGTTCAACACACTGTCGTTGAAGCCATAGATTTAGGCCGAATCCCAATACTCCCCCTTACCCCTTCCCCTTACCCCTAGCCCTTGGCCCTCTAGCACGTATCAATATCTCCAAAGCAAGTAGTGTTATGCACTGATATTGACTGAGACACAAACTGTCTCTCCACCTTCAAGAGAAGGCTCAAGACGCACTTGTTCCGGGAGTACAACGATACTTAGGAATGGTTTGCTGAACCCAACGCTAGTTTCCTCAAGGATCACAATGACTCTTGCTTTGACTGTTGCTCTTGTTGGTTAGTGGTAGCTGATTTAAACTGTTGTATTCTATTTGAGTTATTCCTATTTGTAATGCTTTCCTACAGGTACACTTGCACTTAGAGATTCATGTTGTGTAATTGTAACTTGCTTAACTACATGCTCTTATGGTTTCTTCCCTTTAGCACTTAATTTTTGGTTGTTCACAATGTGTACTTCTTGTTTTTGGCTACCCGCAATGCTTTGGGGGCTATCTTGTTGTTATTATCAGGGACCTATGCACTTTGTAAAAGTTTTCTCTTGGAAGTCGCTTTGGATAAAAGCGTCTGCTAAATGAATAAATGTAAATATTAAACGAAATTCGCTGTTTATGGAGTTTACTTAAAACTGTAGACATGCTAGTCAAAGAAATGCGGGTCTGTTGTGCAATTCAGCACTGTAACATTAGTGTACCAAACTAGCGAGTTTTAGAAGCGTTTCAAAAAAAAAAAAAAAAGCTAATATATATGTTCATGACTGTATATAACTCAAAACAAGACTGTCATAATTTTTCAATCAATTAATTAAGCCGAAAATATTACATTTATCGGACTCTCTGGATGATCTGGCCGCCATTGTTGCCTGTCGCGCAGTTTTCACATAGCCCTAGGTTTCAAGTAAGCTCCCGATCTTACTTGGTTTTAAAGGGAGTATACCCCTTAGTCTTAGCCCTACCCCTAGCTCAAAAAGAGTATTGGGACACCACTGGCTCTCACGGGAACGCGCTAAACTAAGGGGAAGGGGGAAGGGGTAAGGGGGAGTATTGGGATTCGGCCTAAGCTTAGTCTGGTTGTTAGTACAGCCACGAACAGCGCAACATGTACCAGAGCTCCGCAATGACATTTTATAACAATAATAATAACGATATAAAATATAGCTGCAAGCAGCGATGCGGGTTCTTCCGCAAAATATTATAAACCTGTAAACTGTAGAAGATCGAGACTTGGACAACAAGAGACCAAAACTACTTCATGTTTGGCCAACAACAATAGGCTGAATGGGGATTTGACTCATGAGCATAAGGTTACAAGTCAGTCTCTATCCTCTCTGCTACACACCAACTGTTGAGATTGTATGAATAGAAAGGGCAGAGTATTAGCTTTGGTCAGCTTTGAGACAAAGGTTAGGAATTTCAAGGTGAAATTGCATGAATTTGTGCAGGGTATTTCAGAATGATGTCATCCTGTTTAACTAAACAGATAATCAAAATTATGACAGGCCAAAAGATTATGGCTGGATTCTAACCTACTACCTTATACTTTACAGGTCACCATCCCAGCCCACTGAGATATTTTCAGTGTTGAATAGTGTCCTGTTCAGTAACTGTTTTAAAAAGTAAGCTGTTTCTCCTGTGGTAAGCGTTGTTAGATTAAGCCAAAGTTGAAACTGCTTGTACATTTCCTATAAAAATGGGACAACGGAATGACTGGGTTGCTGCTGTAAAGAATAACTTACTCTATAGTTAAAAAAAAGGTTGTTTGGAGTGCCATAACTTGTCATGGAAGGGAATTTCAAATCATGCCTAGCATCAGTGGGGATGCGTCCTGGCTTAGGTTACTGAAATAAATTTTTGCAACAGACAAGGGCACCACCTGAACAATCAATTTACTTAATTAGAGATAACCATTAGCGTTATCTCTACCATGCGTAGACTACAAGTACATTTACATTCAGTCATTTTAGCAGACGCTCTTATCCAGAGCGACTTACAGTAAGTACAGCGATATTCTCCCCGAGGCAAGTAGGATGAAGTGCCTTGCCTATGAATCACAGATTACCCACAAGTGTGCGTACGTGAATCAGCATTGTACCCCGCCCTGAACATGCCCATTTGTAACCATAAATAGTCAATGCAAAGCACCTCATGAATGCTAATCTAGTATCTCATCATGACCCATATGCGATTGTTCTTTAAGGTGAATCACAGCGCATGAAAAATTCTCAGACACTGTTAGCCTATTGGTGGAGCCCGAAAACTCCAAACATTTGGTGGCCGGTAGATCACCAATTAAAAAACTGTGCGAGTGGCGTCAACTGTGCCAGTGATACCGCGAATCGAGATACAATTTGAAAACAAAAGCATCTTGTTATGAGCAGTAATCTATTCAAGTCTGGACTGATAACGAGGACTTAGAGTGTAGCGATTGCACGGGAGCTTAAAGACTGTATTTCCAATTTTTGACATATGAGGATATTTGCACAGTATTAAAGAAATATATTTAGTTATAGGCCTACACTGTGTTCTGCAGTTATCTAAAGGTAGGATATGTGATGTTATCCTGTGTTCCATGCAGTCGGGGAATCTCCCCCTCCTGCACGCCCGTAGTGGACAGATGGTGAGGTAGCGCTGAATTTTTTGTTTAAATGAGTTGGATTGTACAAGGTGTTTATGGAACAAGAATCACTCAGTACAAGCGCAAATAACACTGCTTGATGTAATCTTCATGATAATCATGAAATTGAATGAAAAAAACGTGTGTGAGGAAAACAAAATATATAAATATTACGAGTAATGTTATTCCCACATTCAATTTCTGCAGTCTGACTACAGTACGGTCATCTGCGTCGCCAATTCCAACTGTTTCCAAAATGTGCGTAGGCCTACGGGAGGGTCAGAGTTTGCGTGGAGGACCGCACATTCTCCCGTCAAGTTTGTTTTTTATAAATCACAACCTTAGCGTGGAAAGTGGCGTACGCACATTTTCAGCCCCGTTATGTGCGTACGCAAGCTTTATAAATGAGACCCCAGACCTGTATTGAGTTACATGAAAATTTGGTAAAAATAGTTTTTTACATAAATGTATTTATTTAATTTGACTAATTTTTCTCATTACCGCAACAGTTCCTTTAATCTACAACCTGTTTTTTCTAATATTTCAAGGAAACCTGACATATTTTAAGTTATGCTACAAAATTGATTTAACAAAACTGATATATTCTTCAAACTAAATATGATTTGTTAGTTCATTAATTAACCAAACAATCAATTGTTTCGGTAATGATCTACATGTTTCGGAAATGAGGTTTATGGTTGTGGCAATGAGAATTAGTCAAATAGATTTTTTTTTTCCAGCATTAGTAAGATAATTGAACTATTTCAAAAGCAAGGACAGCTGCAAAGAAACACCTTAACTCACAAACATTTTAAATTGAAAAAACAACATTTGAGCTCAGCTCATAACTTTATTCTGGTTGAAAACAGGTTTGTTGAAAACAACAATGTACAAGATGCAATATACAACACAATAACAAAAATACAAAAATGTTTTGTAAAACGTTTTACAAACATTATTTTCACCAGAATTGAGCTTAATACATTATTTAAATATACATTTTGCTTAAAATAAATTGTGAAAGTGAAAGAAAATACAATTTAAGAAAGGAATTAATAAAAAACTATTTTACAAATGTTATTAAATAGGCCGATTGAAGCAAATATTCAACTTTGTGCTTAGATCGGCTGCCTCTGAATTTCAATTGCAAAGAATTTCAATACATATATTCTGGTCAAAAACAGGTAGGCCTATACAAAATTAATCAAACATAATAACATACATACATACATACATACATAAAAACAGAACACAAACAATCATGACGACATGTGAAACAAGTGTTGACTTATAGAACCTCCACACATACGTTTTAGACATGTTTCTTCGTGTGTTTAGCCCAGATCTCAGCCGCAACACTGAAATGACGTGCAGAGGATGTGGCAGGTAGTGGCTCCGGGATGATACATTTGATGTCATCAAAGTAGTACCACACTTTCTCTCCATCGTATCTTAGTGTCGGAATGTAGAACTTGTTCTCTCCAGCACAATTCATTGTGTCCACCTCGTACTGATCACCTACAATCTGTAGAGGAAATAGAACAGATAAAAAGGTACATTGAGATTTACATTTAGTCATTTAGCAGACACTCTTATCCAGAGCGACTTACAGTAAGTACAGGGACATTCCCCCGAGGCAAGTAGGGTGAAGTGCCTTGCCCAAGGACACAACGTCATTTGACACGAACTGGCGACCTTCAGATTACTAGCCCGATTCCCTAACCTCTCAGCCACCTGACTCCCTATACAGAATAGTACTCGGGATTTATCATTAACATGGAGTGTCCATGTCTCCAACTATAGTTCCACATACCTTTGTGATGGTGCCAGGGAAAAGTTCTGCATCATATTCTACAAGGCACCACTTTCCCAATTCTAAAACTGGTTCTGGCTCTTTCTCTGGCTTCTTCTCTTTCTCCACATTTTCTCCTTCTATGAAATTGAACTCTTTCGGGAAAAAGCAGCCACATGCACAGCCACAAAAGCAGGACACTTCTCGGGTCTGGATAACCCCTGGTTTTGTCGATGTCAGCTAATGATAAGCAGAAAAGAAAGTGTTTTGGGGTGAGATTCAACTCAGAGATTTAACTTAGTGGCACATCATCAATAATTTGATTTGATGACATATCTTCAATGTACATGCAGAGTAGTTAAGCAAACTAATGACGATTAAACTTGCTGAAGTTTTTATCACATTAACCTACCTGATGGATCTTCATGGTCCCGGTCACCGTTTTCAGTGATGGAGGAATCAGTTCAAGGCCTGAGTTAATCTCAAATGCCGTCACCATGAACAGCCTCAATGATGAATGCTCTGCAAGCTGTGTATACAGAGTTTTTGCATCTGGGATGTTAGTTCCATATGCAACAATCCTGTCTGCCAGGTTCTTGAGGGCCCCTCCCACCCCATCAGGGGCTCCCTTGCCATGCGATGCCGTTGTGAAATTCCAGCTGACATATTGAAACCCCCTCATGAAAGGCACTGTTAAGGCCAGGTAGAACGCCGTTTTGTTGCGGTACTGGGAGGTGGGTCCATCTGAAATGAAATGAATATTCCTGACTGCTGGATGCTCTTCTCGGATGGCCTTCAGCACAGGATCAAGATGAGCCCATGTTGCAACGCCATGATGCTTCAGGCAAGCTGACAGGGAGGCAAAAGACTCCACACGTCCACCGCTCAGGTATTTGACCCCAGTATGAAGCGTAACCTGCTGGTTTCCCCCACCAAAGTGGGTGTCTTTCACTTCCCTACTGTACTTGCAGCTGTAGTTTTCACTGTAGTCAATGTGCACAACCACATCCTTCTCGGTCAGGCTCTCCCGGAGTTACATAAGTCTCTGAAATTGGTACTGGATGTTAAACAGATGGATGGTGAACTTGCTACCATGCTCCTGAGCAAGGTCACCAAGTTTTTCGTGAAGTGTGCTTCTTTTCAAGTATGGTGTTTTTGACTTCAATCTCTTCCAGTGCACCATTGCTGCCTTTTTTTGTCACTGGAACGGTACGGGTGACCCACTCATCCCAGGAAATGATGTTTCCTTTGGTAGACTGATCGATGGCTGTAGGGAAGGTTTGTTCTTTACATTGCATGCACCTTCTGTACATGCATTTCATGTTTTTTGTACTGCAGACACACTACTCAATGATCTGATGTACATTAGGACTTGCAATGATGCCCAGTTGGTGAAGTTTCCTGATCTTAAAACTGATGTTCTCGTGGCTTTTACACGCACATGTTTCTCTTTGTGAGATATTTGGTTTGATAATCCATAAGGGCTTTAGTCTGCTGAATTGAGCTCTGGAAAGCGTGTTTCGTGGATACTGACGAATAAACTTTGAATGGAGTCTCTCCAATGTATCATTTAAGGACCTCTTCCGGTATACTTGACCTTTCTTGCGGGGCTCCCCAGTTTTGCCATTAATTATGGTAGAGTTGTCATCCTGGTGCAAGAAACGACTGACAAGATGTCCCATCAGCCGTCTCTGGCTGTTGTTGGGCAGGGTCTTGGGGTCTCTCCGGTGGGTAGCTCTTTTGTGACTTGTGGTTTGGGCTGGACCTCTTTTTTTTTCTTGGAGCCTTCTAAGCTGTTTCTTTAAATTACTAATTGTTCTGGCCTTGATTTCCAGCTTATCTTTACTCTCCCTCAACTTCGACCTCAGTGAAGTTATGGTTACCTTCCTTTTTCTTCCCGCTTTGGGGGTGGAGGTCTGCACTGGAGTCGAGCAGTTAAACAGCAGTTGTGGGGGACTTGGTGCTACCTGTACATCATGTACCTGTACAGCATCTGGCTCATTGATAGAGGGAGGGGTCAAATTCAAAATTCCATTTAGGGGTTTCTTCTTAGCATAATACTTAGCCGAATTTTTTCTCCATAGTTTTTTCATGTTGTTTGTTGGTAAGATCTTCAGTTTTTTTCATTATTCCATGTTGTTTTCTTCTCTGATACCTGAAAGTGCAATATTTGTTATATGACTAAAGTTTCCCTCTACAGTAGAGGTATTGAGAAGGCTCAAGACGCACTTGTTCCGGGAGTACAATGGTACTTAGGAATGGTTTGCTGAACCCAACGCTAGACTCCTCAAGGATCACAATGACTCTTGCTTAGACTGTTGCTCTTGTTGGTTAGTGGTAGCTGGTTTAAACTGTTGTATTCTATTTTAGTTAATCCTATTTTTATTGCTTTTCTACAGGTACACCTGCACTTAGAGATTAATGTTGTGTAATTTAACTTGTTTAACTACATGCTCTTATGGTTTCTTCCCTTTAGCACTATTTTTTGGTTGTTCACAATATGTACTTCTTGTTTTTGACTACCCGCAATGCTGTGGGGCTATCTTGTTGTTATTATCAGTGACCTATGCACTTTGTAAAGCTCTCTCTTGGAAGTCGCTTTGGATAAAAGGGTCTGCTAAATTTATAAATGTAAATGTAAATGTATTGTAGTTCTACAATACAATTCCATTTGAATAATTGCTTTATATAATACCACAACAAATGTTGAGTGAGTGAGTGAGTGAGTGAATGAATGGGTGAATGAGAAAGTGATCAGTGTATAACAACCAATAGGTCTCACTACAACTAAATAAACATGCAATAACAGCTACAAATGACAAGCCCTGCTTAATGACTTTTCTGACTCCTGACCTTTCTCTTTCCTTCCTCCTGTTCTCCTCCAGGAGTTCTGGGTTGCTGTATATCCTCTCTCTATGCTTTTTTAATCTAGCACTTGCTGCAGCTTTATTTTTTACACTAGCTGTAACCCTGCAATAAAAATCTGCAAAATATCATGTTAATATGCTAATCAATTCAAAGATAGACTTGTAGTTGGCGCTACAAGCACTACAATGCCCAACTAAAATGGCACTATTAGATTTAATCAAATCAAATCAAATTTATTTGTATAGCCCTTTTTACACGCAAGCATGTCACAGAGGGCTTCACATGCGCCCATAGAACTGCCCCTCAACCAACCTAAACCCTCAAGGAAGACAAGGAAAAACTCCCAGAAAAACTCCCACCGGGAGAAAAAATGGAAGAAACCTTGGGAGGAGCAATTCAGAGAGGGATCCCCTCCTCCAGAGACGGTTGGTAAGAGAGAGGAGCAGAACACAAGCTAAACATAGTCATACAGTGTCAATGGGTTTTGAAACACCAAAATCCATTGTTCGGCTTTATAGACGTTGGATGGGACCGGGAAACTCGCTGTTGGCCGTCATGGAGACTGGATTCCGGGTGACGACCTGGTTCAGCGTTGGCAGACCGACGACCAAGCAGGTCCTGACAGCTCAAACCCCCCACACCACAGGGAATGTGTGGGGGGGGGGACAGAGAGGAGAGCAGGGATTAGAGAATGCCAGGAGCAGCTAACAGTTACAGTCAAAATAGAATGAGATCCCCACCGGTCAAGTGTGGACTAGTGCAGCAATTTAACAGAGCAAAAAGGGTATTTGATGCAGCCCCACACACCAAAACAACGACAGCCCCCCTCAGTTGGAACATGAAATCTGTTCCAGGGGAAAGAACTCTAAAGTAGGTTATACTTATACGAATAAGGATGAAAACAGCCAGTCCCCCGTTGTCTCCAACTAGTAATAAAAACTATAACAGTAACAATATACAGCAACGGAACTATAATAATAATAATACTAACAATATACAGTAACAGGTTTACTTTATTTGTAACATCTAGCTGGGCAATGTGAACATAAGCTATAATTAAAATTTAAAAGTTACATGTGATACACACATAGGCAAGCACACATCCCAGGTTTACATAGAAAGTACACACATACTTCCCTTTAACAATCATAGAATTGACTAAACAAGAACGTTTTTAATCTAGTTTTAAATGTCGAGACAGTATCAGCTTCCTTAATTGAGATGGGTAATTTGTTCCAAAGAAGAGGTGCTCTATATGAGAACGCCCTACCTCCAGCAGTTTTTTTCTTAACTTTGGGTATTACCAGATAGCCGGCATTTTGAGATCTTAGAGACCTTGCGGGGCAATAGGGTGCAAGGAGACCGGAGAGGTACAGTGGTGCCAATCCATGCAGAGATTTGTAAGTTAGTAGTAGAACTTTGAAATCAGCTCTGGCTTGGATAGGGAGCCAGTGTAAAGAGATAAGAGTCGATGTTATATGATCAAACTTTCTAGTTTTAGTCAATAGTCTAGCAGCAGCATTTTGCACCCGCTGTAAGTTTTTTAGGTAGGTAATTGGGAGGCCAGAGAACAACACATTGCAGTAGTCCAATCGGGACGTAACAAAAGCATGTATTAGTTTTTCAGCATCATCCTTTGAGAGGAATTTTCGTATTTTGGCAATATTACGTAGATGGAAAAATGCTGTTCTGGTGATTTGCTTAATATGGTACTCAAATGAAAGGTCTGGGTCCATTGTGACTCCCAGATTTTTTACCAGCTGGCTTTGAGATACTTTGACGCCGTCTAAGTCTAAGGTTAGATGGGATAAATTATTTCGGTGTTTTTTCGGACCAAAAATTTGAACCTCGGTTTTATCCGAATTAAGAAGAAGGAAATTTGCAGTCATCCAAGTTTTCAACCCGGAAACACAGGTTTCCATAGCATGTGGAAATTCTCCCGGCTTTATAGACATGTATAGCTGAGTATCATCTGCATAGCAGTGAAAATCTACCCCAAAACTTCTAATTATGTTTCCTAAAGGCAACATATAGAGTGAAAATAACAGAGGGCCTAAAACTGAACCCTGTGGTACTCCGTATTTTACAATGGAGCTCCTGGATGAGCAACCATCATAGTGGACATATTGTGATCTATCAGATAGATACGATCTGAACCACTGAAGTGAAGTACCAGAAATCCCAACATAGTTCTCCATACGTTCCAGGAGAATCTCATGATCTACAGTGTCAAAAGCTGCACTTAGGTCTAGAAGAACAAGGACAGAGCTAAAGCCCGCGTCAGAGGCTAATAATAGATCATTGACTACCTTGGCTAATGCAGTTTCAGTGCTGTGGTGAAGACGAAATCCAGACTGGAGAGGTTCATAGAGCTGATTTGAGGAGAGGTGCTCAGTGAGCTGTTTTGCCACAGCTTTTTCCAAAATTTTGGAGAGAGATGGCAAATTTGAAATGGGCCTGTAATTGCTAAGACAACCTGGATCCAGGTTTGGTTTTTTAAGAAGGGGCTTGATAATAGCTTGTTTGAAATCGTCAGGGACTTGTCCAGTTACAAGAGATTCATTAATAATACTAAGCATGGGCGGTCCAATAATATGGAGAAGTTCCCTACAAAGTTTGGCAGGGAGGGGATCGAGAAGGCAGCTAGTGGGTTTCGAGGAATCTATCAGCTTGATGAATGCTTCCATAGAAATAGGGTTAAAGTGAGTGAGAGTCTCAACATGCAGAATGCTGGGTACAGAGGGAAAATCAGTGTTGATGGCCACTCCTCCAGGACTAGTCTGTAGTTTGTCCCTTATTGCATAGATTTTTTGGTCAAAGAAATCTAAGAAATCATTGGGAGAGAGATCTGAACTAACACAGAGTGTACTTTTCTTAGTGAGTTTTGCAACAGTATCAAATAGGAACTTAGTGTTGTGTTTGTTCTTACTAATCAACTTAGAGAAATATTCTGATCTGGACCTGATGAGGACTTGCTTGTACTCTATTTGGCTGTCCTTCCAGGCCAGGCGGAAAACCTCCAATTTAGTGGTACGCCACTTACGCTCTAATTTTCTAGTGGACCTCTTGAGAGTGCGGGTTTCCTCTGAATACCATGGAGCCAGTTTCTTGTCTATTCTTTTCCTTGGTTTGAGTGGAGCAACAGAATCTAGGGATTGCTGAAGAACCAAATTCAGATCCCTTGTTTTAGCATTTAATGATTTATTCGGGACATCAAGTGCTTCTAGTGCAGCGGGTAGAATACTAGCCAGTTCCAGAGCTGTATTTGGGGTTAAGCAGCGGCTAATAGAAATATTCTGGGTGCCTCCAAGGCTCTGGCAGAGATCCATTTTAAAGGTTACCAGGCAGTGGTCTGATAATATAGGATTGTGGGTATGAACAATGACATCACTAATCTTGATTTAATTTATTTAGAGGGTTTCCCGCAGAAAA
The DNA here is from genome assembly GCF_021917145.1 of Hypomesus transpacificus. Lineage (NCBI taxonomy): Eukaryota > Metazoa > Chordata > Actinopteri > Osmeriformes > Osmeridae > Hypomesus > Hypomesus transpacificus. The sequence continues at coordinate 1,413,091 of NW_025814033.1, read as the reverse complement.
TGTGTTAATAGAGGGGGGGGGGGGGGGGGGGTTGAGGCGCCGGCAGACGGGGGGGGGGTAGTTTGTACAATAGCCTAATGAAGGGGGACTGGCGTTTTTGGAATGGAAAAAACAGGACAGGGTAACACGGCGAATATCGCTATTTTTCCGTTTTTCTTTACAACGTAGTTAAGGCGGGAGGTGTGTGTTGCTTACGCAACTTTAACTATAAAGTGCTGCGGGAAACCCTGATTTATAAATATTTATATTATAATTTATACATTGGGGGCCTACTATATTTGATCATAAATTATATATATATATATATGTCTAATCATACACCTGTAGGTGGTGCTATATGCTCTTACAATACCAATATAAAAATGTAACCGCAAGCAGTAATGGCGGATTCCTCCAAACATTGCGAAACATTGAAAAATGTTTATTCTTGACAAATTGTACATTTACATTTATTAATTTAGCAGACGCTTTTATCCAAAGCGACTTCCAAGAGAGAGCTTTACAAAGTGCATAGGTCACTGATAATAACAACAAGATTGTTGTTATTATGCAATGCCCAAAGCATTGCAGGTAGCCAAAAACAGAAGGACACATTGTGAACAACCAAAAATAAGTGCTAAAGGGAAGAAACCATAAAAGCATGTAGTTAAGCAAATTACAATTACACAACATGAATCTCTAAGTGCAAGTGTACCTGTAGGAAAGCAATAAAAATAGGATTAAATATAATACAACAGTCTAAATCAGCTACCACTAACCAACAAGAGCAACAGTCTAAGCAAGAGTCATTGTGATCCTTAAGGAAACTAGCGTTGGGTTCAACAAACCATTCCTAAGTACCGTTGTACTCCCGGAACAAGTGCGTCTTGAGCCTTCTCTTGAAGGTGGAGAGACAGTCTGTGTCTCTGATGGAGGTGGGGAGGTGATTCCACCACTGGGAGGCCAGGCAGGAGAAGAGCTTGTGTTGGGACCGGGCGGTCTTGAGCGGTGGGACCACCAGGCGGTTGTCTGAAGAAGACCGTAGGTGGCGGGTGGGGGTGTAAGGCTGCAGGAGAGACTTGATGTAGTCGGGTGCAGTCCCGTTCACTGCTCGGAAGGTCAGTACCATGGTCTTGAATCTGATGCGGGCCGTTATGGGTAGCAAGGGGAGGGAGATGAGGAGCGGGGTAACGTGGGAGCGTCTGGGTAGATTGTAGACCAGGCGGGCCGCTGCATTCTGAATCCTCTGAAGAGGGCGGGTTGCGCATGCTGGGAGACCGGCGAGCAGCGAGTTGCAGTAGTCCAACTCGGAGAGGACGATTGCTTGGACAAGCAGCTGGGTGGAGTGCTCAGACAGGTATCTCCTGATCTTCCAGATGTTGTAGAGGGTGAATCTACACGACCGGGAGACCGCAGCAATGTGGGCCGTGAGGGAGAGCTCGTCATCCATGGTAACCCCAAGGTTCCTGGCAGAGGATGAAGGGGTCACCGTCGCAGATCCCAGGGTGATTGAGAGGTCGTGGGAGATGGAGGGTTTGGCCGGGATGATGAGAAGTTCCGTTTTGGCAAGGTTCAGCTGGAGGTGGTGCTCGGTCATCCAGGTGGAGATGTCTGCGAGGCAGGCCTCAATCCTAGCTGAGATCCCCGGATCGGTCGGGGGGAACGACAGGTACAGCTGCGTGTCATCAGCGTAGCAGTGGTAGGAGAAGCCATTGGAGGTGATGATTGGTCCAAGTGAGGTGGTGTACAGAGAGAAGAGGAGGGGTCCAAGGACGGAGCCCTGTGGGACACCAGTGGAGAGCTGGCGAGGGTCTGACACTTTGCCTCCCCAGGAGACCTGGTATGATCTTCCCGACAGGTAGGATGAGATCCACTGGAGTGCAGTGCCAGTGATCCCCATCTCAGAAAGTCTGGAGAGCAGGATCTGGTTGTTAACCGTATCAAACGCCGCAGAAAGGTCCAGCAGAATGATAACGGATGACCTTGAAGCCGCTCTGGCAGACTGGAGGGCAGTGGTGACTGAAAGGAGGGCAGTCTCTGTGGAGTGGCCGGTCTTGAAGCCCGATTGGTTGGGGTCAAGCAGGTTGTTCTGAGAAAAAAAGTTAGACAGCTGGTTAGATACAGCACGTTCAATTGTTTTAGAGAAGGGTAACAGTGATACCGGTCTGTAGTTCTGGAGGACGGCAGGGTTAAGGGAGGGTTCTTTGAGTAGAGGGGTAACTCTGGCCTGTTTGAAGGCAGAGGGGAAGGTGCCAGAGGTAAGAGAGGAGTTTAAAACATGGAGCAGAAAAGTTATGATAGAGGGGGAGATGGTTTGAAAGAAAGGGGAGGGGACAGGATCAAGGGGAAAGGAGGTGGGGCGATGAGAGAGAATCCACCAAGGTCCTCAAGGGCCTATGCTGACATTCAAGGAATGAGTGGGGGCTTGGTCAGCCCACACTTTCCTGAAATGTTGTGTGTGCGTCTTGCCAAGCCCGCGCGTGTGTCAAGGGAAGACTGAGTGTGTGAGAATTTGGAGCACGCGCGGGGAGGAGCAGGTGAGACATTTATCTGAAATTTCCCTAGCAATTAGCCAAGCATGAATGTTTCAAATATTCACCAAAAATCGACCTTTCATCTTACAGTCAACTTTTTCACAGATTTGTGTACTAAACATTCTCAAGGGTTTTCATATGAACTTGATTGAATCTGAGTATCAGTTTTTGACTGGCTGATATGTAAAGCATTATTTTAGCGTTAGCAATACATTTGATTTAATGTATATCATCATTTTTGGAGATATGAAGTTGCCTTTGCACATGGTAACATGTTGTAGTGTCTTCCACCGATATACCAAGTTTAGTGTTGATATCTCAGAGATTTGCTTAGATTTGATCCAAATTCCTGTTTGGTTGCTTTGTTGCAGAATTTGATTGGCTGTACCGGACAAATGGTTTTGACATTCAAAGAGAAAAGTAATGCCTGAATGAGGGTTACTCTGAAGATGATGTGTGCAATTTTTGGGGAAGATTGGAAAATAATTGTAGGAGGAGTAGGCTTTCAAAGGTTTTTGATAAAACCGGAAATTGCGGGAAATCTATATAACTGTCAATTGATGCGATAGGGTGTGCTGAAGTCGTCTTGATCCAGGGAATCCAAGGTTACCTCATTTTTGAAAATCAGTCATAAGGTTCAAAAGTTGCGTGTGTAAACACAATAAGACCCAACTTCCTGTTTGCTGGCTTAACGGCACATTTTGATTGCCTTTAGCGGGCAAACGGTTTCGAAAATCAAAACTGTGGTAACTTTTGTGAGGCTTGGTCTGAAGATAATCTCTGCCAAATTTGGTGAAGATTGGACAACATGTGTAGGAGGAGTAGAGAAGAAACGTTTTTCAATAAATTCAAAATGGCGGCCGCAACAATTCGGCTATTATCACAAATTATTATGAGTCACACACGTGATGTCCCAAGATATTATGAGACAAAGGAATCACTTAATAAAAGTAAACAAATCAATAGTCATTGGCCAAAACACATTTTTGCTTCCTGCGGCCACGCCCACTGATCACATGACACCAAATTGTGTGGACATACTCAGAAGAGGGTTCCGAGGCATCATACCAAGTTTGGTGTTCACATCTCAAAGATTTGCCGAGATTTGAAGCAATTTCCTGTTTGGTTGCTTTGTTGCTAATTTTGATTGAATGTACCGGACAAACGGTTTTGAAAATCAAATATAAAAGTAATGCCTGAAAAAGGGTTGCTCTGATGATGATGTGTGCAAATTCTGGAGAAGATTGGAAAAAAATTGTAGGAGGAGTAGGATTTCAAAGGTTTTTGATAAAACCGGAAATTGCGGAAAATCTGTATAACCGGAAATTGACGCCATGGTGTGAGTTGAACTCGTCTTGATCCAGGGAATCCAATGGTACCTCATTTTTGAAAATCGGTCATACGGTTCAAAAGTTGCGTTTGTAAACACAAGTCCAACTTTGACGCATTGGTGGCGCTAGAGTGGTCTAATGGGAGACATGAAACTTGGTAAGTTGGACCAGGGGACTGTCCTTAATGAGTGTGCCAAATTTCTCAAAAAGTTATCGAAGGGTTCTAGGGGCTGCCATTGACTTCTATGGTACAAGAATAAAAAAAAGAATATAGCTGCAAGCAGCAATGGAGGGGCCAAGCAGTCCAGAGCAGGATATGGCCTCCATAGCACTTGCGCAACAATTAAGTCACAACAACCTGTTGCACTCATGCAACACGCCAAGTTTGGTTGAAATATCTGTTTGTGTTCCAAAGTAGTGAGTGTTCAAAGTGTTTTTTTTTCTGGTATAACACCACAGGCCTCTTCTGCTCCACGTGGGAACGATGGAACCCAAGTTTGGTGACAATCGCACAAATGGTTGCTGAGTTACGCTCTCACGTGTCTTTTGCGGCTTCGCCGCCGCCTTTGATCGTCTCTACCGAACAAACGGTTTTGAAAATGGAAAATCCATCTGACACCTTTGTGAAGCTTGGTCTGAAGATCATCTGTGCCAAATAAGGTAAATATTGGACAAAATTTGGGGCGTGTAAAAGGTTTTTACACTTTTCCATTAAATCCAAAATGGCGGCCGCGTCAATTCGGTTGTTATGAAATATTATTGATGGTCAAGCTTGATATCTCACAAGACATCAACAGACAAAGAAATTACTTTATTAAGGTAAACACTTCAACAGTTATTAGCCAAAACAAGTTTATGCTTCCGGCCACGCCCCCTTTTACTCACATGACACCATTTTTGAAAGACATACTCAGAATAAGGTTCCGAGTAGGCGTACCAAATTTGGTGTCACTGCCTCAAAGAACTGCTGAGATATGACTTCACTTCCTGTTTGGTGGCTTTTCTGCTGATTTTGATTGGCTTTCACGGACAAACGGTTGTGGGGATCAAAATGCTCTACCATAACTTTTGTGCGGCTTGGTCTGAAGAGCAAATCTGGTCATTTTGAAGAAGATTTGACAAAAATTGTAGGAGGAGTAGGCTTTCAGAGGTTTTTGATAAAACCGGAAATAGCGGAAAATCTATATAACTGGAAATTGACGCCATGGTGTGCATTGCACTCGGCTTAATCCAGGGAATCCAATGGTACCTCATTTTTGAAAATAGGACGTACGGTTCAAAAGTTGCGTGTGTAAACACAACTCCAACTTTGACCCATTGGTGGCGCTAGAGTGCCATAGTATGGGACATGAAACTTTGTGAATTGGACCAGGGGACTGTCCCCAATGAGTGTGCCAAATTTCACAACTTTCGACCAAGCGCTTATGGGGGCTGCCATAGACACCCAGTCCTAAGAAGAAGAAGAATAAATATAACTGCAAGCAGTAATGGCGGATTCCTCCAAACATTTCGAACCATTGAAAAATGTAACAGTGATGTTAAGAATCCTCATTCAACCATTCACATTCATTTTTCTAACCTCGAAAGTGGACCCTTGGTCATCTGAACGAGCCCAGTTCTTCTTGGCCGCTGTAGAACGTTTGCTGGAACGTGGCATCTAAAAAATACAGAAAAAATCACAACTATAAAAAGCCACATACCACACTACTGAACAACTATTTCATAATCTTAAATAATTGTAACTTCATGCTCAACAGTTCTAGTATACAGACCTTTAAGAACATGATAAGATGGTTTGAATTCTCAAGACACCAACCTCTTTTTACTTTACACATCCAATATTTCCCTGTATTCTATTTCAACTGTGTACATTCGAATGTAAGTCTGTAGATATTAAGAAGCAGATAGATTGAAGACTATAAAAACAAATTTGTGTATATATAGATAAAATGTTACATTAGTACGAGCCCTTGACCTTTTAATAGCATTAAGGGGTATGTGTCTACATATTTGTTTAAAATTTCGCTATATAGTTTCGAGAACAAACAATGAAATAATTCCTGGAATTTCCGCTGATACTTCTTAACCACTTTCAGACCGACTTCAAACGTTCGCTTAAATGTTTTCTATTTTCCACAAAATCGAGAGTTATTTAACACTTTGTTAGCACTATCCTTGGTCACAATGTTTGAGTTAAATTATCCGGACACCTTCTAAAATGGCTGTTTCTCAAACCAATTAGCACTAGGCTACGGCTAGCACTACAGCTATCTTACCAAACAAGTTACAAACGTACTGTAGAACGTAACCCGTTAATGAGCAGCGTCACAATATGTGATCGTTCGAATGTCGGTCCCACAGCGTAACATGACAATAATGTTAAAAGTTTTATAGCTTGCAAGCCTGCAATACATACTGTAAACAAAGAAATCCTTAGCTCACCTAGCCTAGCTCAAATTAGCTAATATATTGTTAGCTAATAACACGCCTTAAAACTATATCAAATAGTCTTCCAATTATCATACATATAATAACGCTAAGATACATGTTTTGTAGGCTACTGTCGTTATATGTAATGATTACTCACGGTCAAATAGTGCAACAAGGAAAATGAAAAGGGCTGCAGTAGTAACGCTAGTTGTCTTCAGGTCTTCAGAGATGAAATAAGTCTTCTTGTTTGGGTCCTGAAGGTGGAGTGCTGAAGCTCAAAATCGTGCATTAGAACGATCCCTCGCGATAGAGGAGCAGGATTTTTCTGTATCGCTTTAATACTTTCCTTCAACCCTTTTACAATGTGTTTGCATGTCCAGTTACTGCACATTTTTCAACGAACAAACATTTTGTTTCTTTATCGACACAGGCAAGTTTTCAGGACACCTATAGTCCGCATCCAATCAGAGCTCATATACGTGACACCTTCATAACATCCACCAATCGTGTACCCCAATATTCAACGTAGGACGTAAACATTCACATGCATTTTGGTGAGCCGGTAATACTGTCAGTGGGTGACAGACCTTCAAATGCATAAAAACAAGTCAAACAATTGTATTATTCAGGTATTCCGTAAAGAAGCATAGCAACATTACACTTGAACGAGCATATTTGTTAGGCTATATTATTAATTGGAAGTGCATTTTATGTGAATATTATTTATAATAACTAAATATATAGTTCAAGAAATGATCTGATTTAAAATAACTACTTTCTTTCCTTCACTTTTGTCTTGTAATACACAAAGATACGAGCCCTAAAGGGACCCTTTCCCTGAGGAAGCAACTACAATTCGAGCCCTATGCTCAAGCCTTACCAGAGTTGGTGTATCACAGTGAACTAGACATCCCATTCAACATTATATGCAAAAGGGAAAAATACACCAAACGAACATTTAGCAGAAAGAGACTAAGTAAAAATGTACATTTACATTACATTTATTCATTTAGCAGACGCTTTTATCCAAAGCGACTTCCAAGAGAGAGCTTTACAAAGTGCATAGGTCACTGATAATAACAACAAGATAGCCCCACAGCATTACAAGTAGTCAAAAACAAGAAGTACACATTGTGAACAACCAAAAAATAGTGCTAAAGGGAAGAAACCATAAGAGCATGTAGTTAAACAAGTTAAAATTACATAACATTAATCTCTAAGTGCAAGTGTACCTGTAGGAAAGCATTACAAATAGGAATAACTCAAATAGAATACAACAGTTTAAATCAGCTACCACTAACCAACAAGAGCAACAGTCTAAGCAAGAGTCATTGTGATCCTTGAGGAAACTTGCGTTGGGTTCAGCAAACCATTCTTAAGTACCATTGTACTCCCGGAACAAGTTTGTCTTGAGCCTTCTCTTGAAGGTGGAGAGACAGTCCGTGTCTCAAATGTATAGTGTGTGATACACACATAGCTGGCAAGTTGCTAGTTTCTGCTGACAGGCAAATGGATGAAAACCTCTGACTGCATATCCGTGGTAGGGATTAGGTTGCTTCAGAGGCAAAGTACCATTTCAATAGCTTCAGGGACTAGTCAGCTAAATCTCCCATCCCAAATCAGTCTACCATCTCCAGTCAGATCGGGCTACCATCTCCAGCCAGCTCAGTCTCCCATCATCAGCCAGCTCATGGTCTCTTCACCAGCCAGTTCAGTCTACAGTACACTCAACAAGTATTAGAAACAACACAGCTTACACTCTCCAACTGCAACACATTATACAATCAGATGTTAAAAACAACCTCTCACTCAAATTTTATATGTTACTTTTGACAGGGTTTGACAATATTTATTTAAAGCTCAGCAGCCTTGTATTACTGTTATTTCGGAGCCGGAAGCTTGTAGTCTAGCTTCTTGACACATGATCCTGTTATGAACAATTTGATTTGCTAACAAGATGATATACCAGTTCTGGTTGCTTGGACAGTTTAGGTAGCTAAATTGGAAATGTATATTCTGACTGCAGACAATCAGTTTGGTTTTAAAAGAAAACATGGTACTGATCTCTGTATCTATGCTCTGAAGGAGATTGTCTCAGGTACACAAGTCTTAATTAATCTGTATTTGTATGCTTTATTGATGCTTACAAAGCTTTCGATCGAATTTGTCATGAAAAACTGTTTATGAAGCTAATAGCGAGAGGTGTCCCTAAACCTCTTGTGAGGATTTTGGTGTTCTGGTATGCCAATCAAACTTTTCATGTTAAATGGGACAATGTTGTATCAGCTCCTTAACGGAGTTCGACAAGGAGGAATTTGATTTCCCTTTTTGTTTAATATGGATATGGACGACTTATCAAGCCAGCTGAATAAGACAAATACAGGCTGTCTTGTTGGTGAATCTATTGTCAATCATCTGATGTACGCAGATGATCTGGTTCCACTCAGCCTGTTGCAACAGATGCTATGGGTGTGCTCTCAGTATGGCTTAGATCATGATATAAAATATAATGCAAAGAAAAGCCACATAATGATAGTCAGAAGTAATCAGGACAGGAAATTAACCTTCCCTACCTTTTATTTATCTGGCAGTCCCCTTGGTGTTTGTGAGGAAATAAAATATCTGGGCCATGTCATTTCTGATGATTGGACAGATGACAACGATATGTATCAACAGCGCTGTCAAATATATTCTCAGGCCAGTATGTTATTAAGGACGTTTTCTATGTGCTCAGATTCAGTTAAATGTTCCCTGTTTAGAACCTACATAACACCATTGTACACTGCTCATTTGTGGTCTATGTAGAGGAAAAGGAGTATACAGATACTGAAAGTAGCCTACAATGATGCTTTTAGATTGCTACTTAATGTGCCTAGGTGGCATAGTGCTGGTCAGTTGTTTCTGTCTAAGCACGTACCAACCTGTAAGGCACTCCTGAGACAACTGATGTATGGTTTCATGTGTCGACTGGACAAGTCTGAGAACTGAATAGTAGAGGCCCTGGTCAACCCTCTAAAGAGCTGCTATCGATTACTTGGAACTTAAGACTACATTGGCACAAAAGTCTTCATACTTTTTATGCACTGTATTATCTATGTTTTATGTTTTCGTTTTACTCTCTTTTTTATAGCTCTATGTCTGTTATTTTATGTGGAACTTGGCGTCTGAAATAAAGATTTATATATATATAAATACATATATATATATCAATGTTTCAGGATTTGTATAACTTTTTACCATTGCATACAAAATCGGAAATGCAATACTAAAAAGATCAGCTTTTGTTAAGAGATCCAAGATTACAAGATCCACAAGGCCTTGGCTAGAAACCAAGGAATGAGTGGGGGCTTGGTCAGCCCACACTCTCCTGAAATGTTGCGTGTGCGTCTTGCCAAGCCCGCGCGTGTGTAAGTTAAGGCTGAGTGTGTGAGGATGTGGAAAAGAAGAAATTAGCCAAGCAAGCATGTTTCAAATATTCACCAAAAATCGACCTTTGATCTTACAGTCAACTTTTTCACAGATTTGTGTTATAAACATTCTCAAGAGTCTTCATATGAACTTGTGATTGAATCAGAGTATCAGTTTTTGACTGGCTGATGTGTAAAGCATTATTTTAGCGTTAGCGATAAGTTCAATTTGCTTTATATCAATCATTTTTGGAGATATGAAGTTGCCTTTGCACACGGTAACATGTTGTAGTGTTTTCCATCGATATACCAAGTTTCGTGTTGATATCTCAAAGATTTGCTGAGACATGACTTCACATCCTGTTTGGCGGCTTTTCTGATGAATTTGATTGGCTGTACCGGACAAACGGTTGTGAGGATCAAAATTCTTTTCAATAACTTTTGTGACGCTTGGTCTGAAGATCATCTCTGGTAACTTTGAAGAAGATATGACAAAAATTGTAGGAGGAGTAGGCTTTCAAAGGTTTTTGATAAAACCGGAAGTAGCGGAAAATCTATTTAACCGGAAATTGACGCCATGGGGTGCGTTGAACTCGGCTTGAGCCAGGGAATCCAATGGTACCTCATTTTTGAAAGTGGGTCATACGGTTCAAAAGTTGCGTGTGTAAACACAAGTCCAACTTTGACCCGTTGGTGGCGCTGGAGTGGTCTAATGGGAGACATGAAACTTGGTGTAGGTATAGAATCAACTGTCCTTAATGAGTGTGCCAAATTTCACTAAAAGTTGTCGAAGTGTTCTAGGGGCTGCCATTGACTTCCATGGAACAAGAATAATAATAATAATAAATATAACTGCAAGCAGTAATGGCGGATTCCTCCAAACATTGCGAACCATTGAAAAATGTAAATTCTTGACAAATTGGAACTGTATAGAAAAATCTATGCTGCAGAATTACCAATGGGATACCAAATCTGAAATATAATACCATCAAGATCCACAAGGGCCTTTATTTCAACCCAAGGAGTGAAGGGAGGGGGCTTGGTTAGCCTATCCATTCCAGAAAGCCTTTGTGCTTTAGGGCGTGGAATGTAGCGCCACCTATGGGTAATGGTGGGACAGTTGTGGTGTGGTAATTACCCTTGGTCTATACTTTCAAAAAAGCTCGACCAGAGCATACCCCCCGCTCTCAGGGTACCAAGCTTCAGCTCAGTCATGATGCTGGGATGAATGTAGGCCTTTATGTAGAGACCAGGGAGACAGACACACCGGCCAGCTGCCCTGATGGGTCCGTGGTAGATCATTAATGCGGGTTGTATCCTACAACGCTCGTGGCCTCCGAGTAGGACATACTGCTGCTGATAGATCAAGACGTTTGGTGGTGGACACATTGCTGGACGAGAGTGACATTGTCTGCCTTCAAGAAACCTGGATGGCCAAGCAAGATCTGGACAAATTGAACTCCCTACACAAGAACTTTCATGGTGCTGGAGAGTCCACTACCGATCTCAGCATGAGAATGGTTTGTGGGAGGATAGCTGGTGGTGTAGCTATACTGTGGAACATAAAATATGACCCAACAGTAAAGGTGGTGTGGCTTAACGTTGACTGGGCTATTGGGTTGGAGTTTAATCACAATGAAAATAAATGTACTATTGTAAATGTGTACACACCATATGAATCCTATGACCATGAGGATGAATTTCAGAACAGGTTAGCTTTTATTCAGTCCTTCATAGAGGACAATAGTTCATGTTGTGTCTATGTCATGGGTGATTTTAATGCTGACATGTCAGATAAGCGTTTATTCGCACAACATCTGCAGCAGTTCTGTAATGAAACTAAATTAATTATATCAAGCGTTATTGCCTGATACAAGTTTTACCTATATAAGTGAAACGTGGCACACAACTTCCTGGCTAGACCATATTGTAACCACAGCCGATGCTCATGACTCACTGGAAAGTATAGAGATGTGTTATGGGCTGGCCACCACTGATCACGTACCAGTTGCTATGCTGCTAAATGTTGAGAGTGTACCCTTGTTGCTGGCCCCCCAAGAAAACTGGACTGGTCAAAATTGACCAAAGAGGTTATGCACAGATATTCTCTATTAACTGACAGCTTACATAGTGATGTTGCATTTTCTAGGGATGCCCTAATGTGCACGGATATGAACTGCAAGGATAAACATCATGCTGAAAAGCTCTGTGCCATGTATGATGATATTGTCAAATGTCTTTATGCTTCCAGTGAACCTTTTATTAATCACAAGAGTAAGGTCCCTAACGCACGGCCTGTCTGGAATGAGTTTGTGTCTGAGCAACATGCTGCTGCTAGAGAAGCCTTTAGAGTCTGGTCAGAGGCAGGCAGACCCAGACAGGGAGTGCTGCTTGATAACAAAAACCTCACAAATGCTAGATTTAAATATGCACTCGTTTCATTAAGAGAAATGAAAACACAATGAGAGCAGACTCGCTGGCCAGAAAGATGCAAAATAACAATCTTACTGACTTCTGGAAGGAGGTCAAGATCATAAGTAATAACAGAACTTCCCTCCCTTCTGATATCCAAGGGGTTAGTTGTCCAGAGAAGATTGCTGATCTATGGCATGAGCACTACAGTCAACTATTTAATTGTGTTCAAAGTAACACAGTGAGAATTGATAATGAATATAAAGGTATCTCTGCAGACTTGATAGTTAGATCAGTAGATATTTATGATGCCATCCACATGCTAGACAACAACAAAGCTTGTGGTATGGATTGCATTTCTGCAGAGCATCTAAAAAATGCCAGTTATAGACTCAGTCCATTTCTAGCCATGTGTCTCACTGGAATTATGGTTCATGGTGTTCTACCGAACTCTATTATGTCAGTACTGTTAGTGCCTGTTGTTAAAGATAAGGCTGGTAAACTGAACAGCATAGACAACTATCGACCCATTGCATTGGCCAGTATCTTGTCTAAAGTGTTTGAGAGAATTATTTGATTGAAATTGGAAATGTATATTCTGACTGCAGAAAATCAGTTTGGTTTTAAAAGAAAACATGGTACTGATCTCTGTATCTATGCTCTGAAAGAGATTGTCTCAGGTACACAAGTCTTAATTCATCTGTATTTTTATGCTTTATTGATGCTTACAAAGCTTTCGATCGAATTTGTCATGAAAAACTGTTTATGAAGCTAATAGCGAGAGGTGTCCCTAAACCTCTTGTGAGGATTTTGGTGTTCTGGTATGCCAATCAAACTTTTCATGTTAAATGGGACAATGTTGTATCAGCTCCTTTCCATGTTGGTAACGGAGTTCGACAAGGAGGAATTTGATTTCCCTTTTTGTTTAATATGGATTTGGACGACTTATCAAGCCAGCTGATTAAGACAAATACAGGCTGTCTTGTTGGTGAATCTATTGTCAATCATCTGATGTACGCAAATGATCTGGTTCCACTCAGCCTGTTGCAACAGATGCTATGGGTGTGCTCTCAGTATGGCTTAGATCATGATATAAAATATAATGCAAAGAAAAGCCACATAATGATAGTCAGAAGTAATCAGGACAGGAAATTAACCTTCCCTACCTTTTATTTATCTGGCAGTCCCCTTGGTGTTTGTGAGGAAATAAAATATCTGGGCCATGTCATTTCTGATGATTGGACAGATGACAACGATATGTATCAACAGCGCTGTCAAATATATTCTCAGGCCAGTATGTTATTAAGGACGTTTTCTATGTGCTCAGATTCAGTTAAATGTTCCCTGTTTAGAACCTACATAACACCATTGTACACTGCTCATTTGTGGTCTATGTACAGGAAAAGGAGTATACAGATACTGAAAGTAGCCTACAATGATGCTTTTAGATTGCTACTTAATGTGCCAAGGTGGCATAGTGCTAGTCAGTTGTTTGTGTCTAAGCACGTACCAACCTGTAAGGCAATCCTGAGACAACTGATGTATGGTTTCAATGATGCTTTTAGATTGCTACTTAATGTGCCTAGGTGGCATAGTGCTAGTCAGTTGTTTGTGTCTAAGCACACACCAACCTGTAAGGCACTCCTGAGACAACTGATGTATGGTTTCATGTGTCGACTGGACAAGTCTGAGAACTGAATAGTAGAGGCTCTGGTCAACCCTCTAAAGAGCTGCTATCGATTACTTGGAACTTAAGACTACATTGGCACAAAAGTCTTCATACTTTTTATGCACTGTATTATCTACGTTTTATGTTTTTGTTTTACTCCCTTTTTCATAGCTCTATGTCTGTTATTTTATGTGGAACTTGGCGTCTGAAATAAAGATTTATATATATATGAATACATATATATATATATATATATCAATGTTTCAGGATTTGTATAACTTTTTACCATTGCATACAAAATCGGAAATGCAAGGCCTTTGCTAGAGACTAAGGAATGAGTGGGGGCTTGGTCAGCCCACACTCTCCTGAAATGTTGCGTGTGCGTCTTGCCAAGCCCGCGCGTGTGTAAGTTAAGGCTGAGTGTGTGAGGATGTGGAGCACGCGCGGGCAGGAGGAGGGGAGACATTCATTGGAAATTTGGCTGGAAATTAGCCAAGCAAGCATGTTTCAAATATTCACCAAAAATCGACCTTTGATCTTACAGTCAACTTTTTCACAGATTTGTGTTATAAACATTCTCAAGAGTCTTCATATGAACTTGTGATTGAATCAGAGTATCAGTTTTTGACTGGCTGATGTGTAAAGCATTATTTTAGCGTTAGCGATAAGTTCAATTTGCTTTATATCAATCATTTTTGGAGATATGAAGTTGCCTTTGCACACGGTAACATGTTGTAGTGTCTTCCATCGATATACCAAGTTTCGTGTTGATATCTCAAAGATTTGCTGAGACATGACTTCACATCCTGTTTGGCGGCTTTTCTGATGAATTTGATTGGCTGTACCGGACAAACGGTTGTGAGGATCAAAATTCTTTTTGATAACTTTTGTGATGCTTGGTCTGAAAATCATCTCTGGTAACTTTGAAGAAGATATGACAAAAATTGTAGGAGGAGTAGGCTTTCAAAGGTTTTTGATAAAACCGGAAGTAGCGGAAAGTCTATATAACCGGAAATTGACGCCATGGGGTGCGTTGAACTCGGCTTGATCCAGGGAATCCAATGGTACCTCATTTTTGAAAATGGGTCATACGGTTCAAAAGTTGCGTGTGTAAACACAAGTCCAACTTTGACCCGTTGGTGGCGCTGGAGTGGTCTAATGGGACACATGAAACTTGGTGTAGGTATAGAATCAACTGTCCTTAATGAGTGTGCCAAATTTCACAAAAAGTTGTCGAAGGGTTCTAGGGGCTGCCATTGACTTCCATGGAACAAGAATAATAATAAATATAACTGCAAGCAGTAATGGCGGATTCCTCCAAACATTGCGAACCATTGAAAAATGTATATTCTTGACAAATTGGAACTGTATAGAAAAATCTATGCTGCAGAATTACCAATGGGATACCAAATCTGAAATATAATACCATCAAGATCCACAAGGGCCTTTATTTCAACCCAAGGAGTGAAGGGAGGGGGCTTGGTTAGCCTATCCATTCCAGAAAGCCTTTGTGCTTTAGGGCGTGGAATGTAGCGCCACCTATGGGTAATGGTGGGACAGTTGTGGTGTGGTAATTACCCTTGGTCTATACTTTCAAAAAAGCTCGACCAGAGCATACCCCCCACTCTCAGGGTACCGAGCTTCAGCTCAGTCATGATGCTGGGATGAATGTAGGCCTATATGTAGAGACCAGGGAGACAGACACACCGGCCAGCTGCCCTGATGGGTCCGTGGTAGATCATTAATGCGGGTTGTATCCTACAACGCTCGTGGCCTCCGAGTAGGACATACTGCTGCTGATAGATCAAGACGTTTGGTGGTGGACACATTGCTGGACGAGAGTGACATTGTCTGCCTTCAAGAAACCTGGATGGCCAAGCAAGATCTGGACAAATTGAACTCCCTACACAAGATGTTTCATAGTGCTGGAGAGTCCACTACCAATCTCAGCATGAGAATGGTTTGTGGGAGGATAGCTGGTGGTGTAGCTATACTGTGGAACATAAAATATGACCCAACGGTAAAGGTGGTGTGGCTTAACGTTGACTGGGCTATTGGGTTGGAGTTTAATCACAATGAAAATAAATTTACTATTGTAAATGTGTACACACCATATGAATCCTATGACCATGAGGATGAATTTCAGAACAGGTTAGCTTTTATTCAGTCCTTCATAGAGGACAATAGTTCATGTTGTGTCTATGTCATGGGTGATTTTAATGCTGAAATGTCAGATAAGCGTTTATTCGCACAACATCTGCAGCAGTTCTGTAATGAAACTAAATTAATTATATCAAGCGTTATTGCCTGATACAAGTTTTACCTATATAAGTGAAACGTGGCACACAACTTCCTGGCTAGACCATATTGTAACCACAGCCGATGCTCATGACTCACTGGAAAGTATAGAGATGTGTTATGGGCTGGCCACCACTGATCACATACCAGTTGCTATGCTGCTAAATGTTGAGATTGTACCCTTGTTGCTGGCCCCCCAAGAAAACTGGACTGGTCAAAATTGACCAAAGAGGTTCGGCACAGATATTCTCTATTAACTGACAGCTTACATAGTGATGTTGCATTTTCTAGGGATGCCCTAATGTGCACGGATATGAACTGCAAGGATAAACATCATGCTGAAAAGCTCTGTGCCATGTATGATGATATTGTCAAATGTCTTTATGCTTCCAGTGAACCTTTTATTAATCACAAGAGTAAGGTCCCTAACGCACGGCCTGTCTGGAATGAGTTTGTGTCTGAGCAACATGCTGCTGCTAGAGAAGCCTTTAGAGTCTGGTCAGAGGCAGGCAGACCCAGACAGGGAGTGCTGCTTGATAACAAAAACCTCACAAATGCTAGATTTAAATATGCACTCGTTTCATTAAGAGAAATGAAAACACAATGAGAGTAGACTCGCTGGCCAGAAAGATGCAGAATAACAATCTTACTGACTTCTGGAAGGAGGTCAAGATCATAAATAATAACAGAACTCCCCTCCCTTCTGATATCAAAGGGGTTAGTTGTCCAGAGAAGATTGCTGATCTATGGCATGAGCACTACAGTAAACTATTTAATTGTGTTCAAAGTAACACAGTGAGAATTGATAATCAATATAAAGGTATCTCTGCAGACTTGATAGTTAGATCAGTAGATATTTATGATGCCATCCACATGCTAGACAACAACAAAGCTTGTGGTATGGATTCCATTTCTGCAGAGCATCTAAAAAATGCCAGTTATAGACTCAGTCCATTTCTAGCCATGTGTCTCACTGGAATTATGGTTCATGGTGTTCTACCGAACTCTATTATGTCAGTACTGTTAGTGCCTGTTGTTAAAGATAAGGCTGGTAAACTGAACAGCATAGACAACTGTAGCGCCTCTCTAGTTTGGTGGATTTGTAATGAGAGGTGGCTAACCTGAGTTTGTTAGTAATTGTTACTAACTTAAACCAATTTAACATATGAAAAAAACAATACAACCAACTGTTAAACAAAAACAGGAAAGATTTACTTCAGACAAAAAATCAGTTCTTCAGTTATTGGTTCAACATTTACATGACATCGTAATGCACATGGACACACAATACAAACTAGCCGGCAATGCTAACTACACGAATACCTTAATTCAGTACAGTTCTACGGTGCAGGCCTGAGTGTAGCTCGTGTGCGTTGTAGCCGTAAACAAAATGGCTGTTTCGCCAGGATGGCACAAAATAACAAGGAGCTGGTACCTCGGATCAGCAGTGCGGTAGCACACGCACTGCGGCAGAAGGGCGGCAGCAGGTGAAGGAGAGACCGACCAAATACTCTCGTGGATTTACGAGACGAACCAACTCAGGAAGAAGACTGAGGACGACGACAATCCCGACCTCCACCGGCTCCAACCTGGCACTCGCTGTCGCTAGTCTGGCGGCAAAGCCCGTGCTTTATCCAAAACCGCCAACAGCCAAACTCCTCTTTCTGGGTTATTGTTGTTGGTTGAGATATTCACCCAACAATATAAACATAACACCACTAATGATAATATAAAATCTTCACTCTTGGTATTTTACCGTACGCTACAATTTTCTTCTCCCTCCAACTCCTCCGCTCGCTCTGTCTTTTTCTACTCCAACCTCATCTACCCCAACTTCCCGTGTTACCCTGCCCTTTGACCTCAAACCGGATTGGCTTAACATCATAATCAAAATTAAAGCAACAACATAGATTCACAAAACATTCATCTTACTCTCTTCATATTTGTAACCGGTACATTTTAACATGCGTTTTTTAAACAACAGATATACATTTCCAAATGCTGTATTCAGTAAAACATGAACAATATGCATTTCTCATCAAATCAAAATCATACTCTCAAACCTTAAAGTCTATTTATTAAACTATGAACTTAAGTATTATGTATTCAAACTTTTATATTTATGTAATAGGATTGTTTCAACAGAAATGTTTACCACCCGGGCTACACAACTATCGACCCATTGCATTGGCCAGTATCTTGTCTAAAGTGTTTGAGAGAATTATTTGATTGAAATTGGAAATGTATATTCTGACTGCAGAAAATCAGTTTGGTTTTAAAAGAAAACATGGTACTGATCTCTGTATCTATGCTCTGAAGGAGATTGTCTCAGGTACACAAGTCTTAATTCATCTGTATTTTTATGCTTTATTGATGCTTACAAAGCTTTCGATCGAATTTGTCATGAAAAACTGTTTATGAAGCTAATAGCGAGAGGTTTCCCTAAACCTCTTGTGAGGATTTTGGTGTTCTGGTATGCAAATCAAACTTTTCATGTTAAATGGGACAATGTTGTATCAGCTGCTTTCCATGTTGGTAACGGAGTTCGACAAGGAGGAATTTGATTTCCCTTTTTGTTTAATATGGATATGGACGACTTATCAAGCCAGCTGAATAAGACAAATACAGGCTGTCTTGTTGGTGAATCTATTGTCAATCATCTGATGTACGCAGATGATCTGGTTCCACTCAGCCTGTTGCAACAGATGCTATGGGTGTGCTCTCAGTATGGCTTAGATCATGATATAAAATATAATGCAAAGAAAAGCCACATAATGATAGTCAGAAGTAATCAGGACAGGAAATTAACCTTCCCTACCTTTTATTTATCTGGCAGTCCCCTTGGTGTTTGTGAGGAAATAAAATATCTGCCATGTCATTTCTGATGATTGGACAGATGACAACGATATGTATCAACAGCGCTGTCAAATATATTCTCAGGCCAGTATGTTATTAAGGACGTTTTCTATGTGCTCAGATTCAGTTAAATGTTCCCTGTTTAGAACCTACATAACACCATTGTACACTGCTCATTTGTGGTCTATGTACAGGTAAAGGAGTATACAGATACTGAAAGTAGCCTACAATGATGCTTTTAGATTGCTACTTAATGTGCCAAGGTGGCATAGTGCTAGTCAGTTGTTTGTGTCTAAGCACGTACCAACCTGTAAGGCAATCCTGAGACAACTGATGTATGGTTTCAATGATGCTTTTAGATTGCTACTTAATGTGCCTAGGTGGCATAGTGCTGGTCAGTTGTTTCTGTCTAAGCACGTACCAACCTGTAAGGCACTCCTGAGACAACTGATGTATGGTTTCATGTGTCGACTGGACAAGTCTGAGAACTGAATAGTAGAGGCCCTGGTCAACCCTCTAAAGAGCTGCTATCGATTACTTGGAACTTAAGACTACATTGGCACAAAAGTCTTCATACTTTTTATGCACTGTATTATCTATGTTTTATGTTTTCGTTTTACTCTCTTTTTTATAGCTCTATGTCTGTTATTTTATGTGGAACTTGGCGTCTGAAATAAAGATTTATATATATATAAATACATATATATATATCAATGTTTCAGGATTTGTATAACTTTTTACCATTGCATACAAAATCGGAAATGCAATACTAAAAAGATCAGCTTTTGTTAAGAGATCCAAGATTACAAGATCCACAAGGCCTTGGCTAGAAACCAAGGAATGAGTGGGGGCTTGGTCAGCCCACACTCTCCTGAAATGTTGCGTGTGCGTCTTGCCAAGCCCGCGCGTGTGTAAGTTAAGGCTGAGTGTGTGAGGATGTGGAGCACGCGCGGGCAGGAGGAGGGGAGACATTCATTGGAAATTTGGCTAGAAATTAGCCAAGCAAGCATGTTTCAAATATTCACCAAAAATCGACCTTTGATCTTACAGTCAACTTTTTCACAGATTTGTGTTATAAACATTCTCAAGAGTCTTCATATGAACTTGTGATTGAATCAGAGTATCAGTTTTTGACTGGCTGATGTGTAAAGCATTATTTTAGCGTTAGCGATAAGTTCAATTTGCTTTATATCAATCATTTTTGGAGATATGAAGTTGCCTTTGCACACGGTAACATGTTGTAGTGTCTTCCATCGATATACCAAGTTTCGTGTTGATATCTCAAAGATTTGCTGAGACATGACTTCACATCCTGTTTGGCGGCTTTTCTGATGAATTTGATTGGCTGTACCGGACAAACGGTTGTGAGGATCAAAATTCTTTTCGATAACTTTTGTGACGCTTGGTCTGAAGATCATCTCTGGTAACTTTGAAGAAGATATGACAAAAATTGTAGGAGGAGTAGGCTTTCAAAGGTTTTTGATAAAACCGGAAGTAGCGGAAAATCTATATAACCGGAAATTGACGCCATGGGGTGCGTTGAACTCGGCTTGAACCAGGGAATCCAATGGTACCTCATTTTTGAAAATGGGTCATACGGTTCAAAAGTTGCGTGTGTAAACACAAGTCCAACTTTGACCCATTGGTGGCGCTGGAGTGGTCTAATGGGAGACATGAAACTTGGTGTAGGTATAGAATCAACTGTCCTTAATGAGTGTGCCAAATTTCACAAAAAGTTGTCGAAGTGTTCTAGGGGCTGCCATTGACTTCCATGGAACAAGAATAATAATAAATATAACTGCAAGCAGTAATGGCGGATTCCTCCAAACATTGCGAACCATTGAAAAATGTATATTCTTGACAAATTGGAACTGTATAGAAAAATCTATGCTGCAGAATTACCAATGGGATACCAAATCTGAAATATAATACCATCAAGATCCACAAGGGCCTTTATTTCAACCCAAGGAGTGAAGGGAGGGGGCTTGGTTAGCCTATCCATTCCAGAAAGCCTTTGTGCTTTAGGGCGTGGAATGTAGCGCCACCTATGGGTAATGGTGGGACAGTTGTGGTGTGGTAATTACCCTTGGTCTATACTTTCAAAAAGCTCGACCAGAGCATACCCCCCACTCTCAGGGTACCGAGCTTCAGCTCAGTCATGATGCTGGGATGAATGTAGGCCTATATGTAGAGACCAGGGAGACAGACACACCGGCCAGCTGCCCTGATGGGTCCGTGGTAGATCATTAATGCGGGTTGTATCCTACAACGCTCGTGGCCTCCGAGTAGGACATACTGCTGCTGATAGATCAAGACGTTTGGTGGTGGACACATTGCTGGACGAGAGTGACATTGTCTGCCTTCAAGAAACCTGGATGGCCAAGCAAGATCTGGACAAATTGAACTCCCTACACAAGATGTTTCATAGTGCTGGAGAGTCCACTACCAATCTCAGCATGAGAATGGTTTGTGGGAGGATAGCTGGTGGTGTAGCTATACTGTGGAACATAAAATATGACCCAACGGTAAAGGTGGTGTGGCTTAACGTTGACTGGGCTATTGGATTGGAGTTTAATCACAATGAAAATAAATTTACTATTGTAAATGTGTACACACCATATGAATCCTATGACCATGAGGATGAATTTCAGAACAGGTTAGCTTTTATTCAGTCCTTCATAGAGGACAATAGTTCATGTTGTGTCTTAATGTTAAATGCTAAATGTTGAGAGTGTACCCTTGTTGCTGGCCCCCCAAGAAAACTGGACTGGTCAAAATTGACCAAAGAGGTTCGGCACAGATATTCTCTATTAACTGACAGCTTACATAGTGATGTTGCATTTTCTAGGGATGCCCTAATGTGCACGGATATGAACTGCAAGGATAAACATCATGCTGAAAAGCTCTGTGCCATGTATGATGATATTGTCAAATGTCTTTATGCTTCCAGTGAACCTTTTATTAATCACAAGAGTAAACGCACGGCCTGTCTGGAATGAGTTTGTGTCTGAGCAACATGCTGCTGCTAGAGAAGCCTTTAGAGTCTGGTCAGAGGCAGGCAGACCCAGACAGGGAGTGCTGCTTGATAACAAAAACCTCACAAATGCTAGATTTAAATATGCACTCGTTTCATTAAGAGAAATGAAAACACAATGAGAGCAGACTCGCTGGCCAGAAAGATGCAGAATAACAATCTTACTGACTTCTGGAAGGAGGTCAAGATCATAAATAATAACAGAACTCCCCTCCCTTCTGATATCAAAGGGGTTAGTTGTCCAGAGAAGATTGCTGATCTATGGAATGAGCACTACAGTAAACTATTTAGTTGTGTTAAAAGTAACACAGTGAGAATTGATAATGAATATAAAGGTATCTCTGCAGACTTGATAGTTAGATCAGTAGATATTTATGATGCCATCCACATGCTAGACAACAACAAAGCTTGTGGTATGGATTGCATTTCTGCAGAGCATCTAAAAAATGCCAGTTATAGACTCAGTCCATTTCTAGCCATGTGTCTCACTGGAATTATGGTTCATGGTGTTTTACCAAACTCTATTATGTCAGTACTGTTAGTGCCTGTTGTTAAAGATAAGGCTGGTAAACTGAACAGCATAGACAACTATCGACCCATTGCATTGGCCAGTATCTTGTCTAAAGTGTTTGAGAGAATTATTTGATTGAAATTGGAAATGTATATTCTGACGGCAGACAATCAGTTTGGTTTTTAAAGAAAACATGGTACTGATCTCTGTATCTATGCTCTGAAGGAGATTGTCTCAGGTACACAAGTCTTAATTTATCTGTATTTTTATGCTTTATTGATGCTTACAAAGCTTTCGATCGAATTTGTCATGAAAAACTGTTTATGAAGCTAATAGCGAGAGGTGTCCCTAAACCTCTTGTGAGGATTTTGGTGTTCTGGTATGCCAATCAAACTTTTCATGTTAAATGGGACACTGTTGTATCAGCTCCTTTCCATGTTGGTAACGGAATTCGACAAGGAGGAATTTGATTTCCCTTTTTGTTTAATATGGATATGGACGACTTATCAAGCCAGCTGAATAAGACAAATACAGGCTGTCTTGTTGGTGAATCTATTTTCAATCATCTGATGTACGCAGATTATCTGGTTCCACTCAGCCTGTTGCAACAGATGCTATGGGTGTGCTCTCAGTATGGCTTAGATCATGATATAAAATATAATGCAAAGAAAAGCCACATAATGATAGTCAGAAGTAATCAGGACAGGAAATTAACCTTCCCTACCTTTTATTTATCTGGCAGTCCCCTTGGTGTTTGTGAGGAAATAAAATATCTGCCATGTCATTTCTGATGATTGGACAGATGACAACGATATGTATCAACAGCGCTGTAAAATATATTCTCAGGCCAGTATGTTATTAAGGACGTTTTCTATGTGCTCAGATTCAGTTTAATGTTCCCTGTTTAGAACCTACATAACACCATTGTACACTGCTCATTTGTGGTCTATGTACAGGTAAAGGAGTATACAGATACTGAAAGTAGCCTACAATGGTGCTTTTAGATTGCTACTTAATGTGCCAAGGTGGCATAGTGCTAGTCAGTTGTTTGTGTCTAAGCACGTACCAACCTGTAAGGCAATCCTGAGACAACTGATGTATGGTTTCAATGATGCTTTTAGATTGCTACTTAATGTGCCTAGGTGGCATAGTGCTGGTCAGTTGTTTCTGTCTAAGCACGTACCAACCTGTAAGGCACTCCTGAGACAACTGATGTATGGTTTCATGTGTCGACTGGACAAGTCTGAGAACTGAATAGTAGAGGCTCTGGTCAACCCTCTAAAGAGCTGCTATCGATTACTTGGAACTTAAGACTACATTGGCACAAAAGTCCTAATACTTTTTATGCACTGTATTATCTATGTTTTATGTTTTCGTTTTACTCTCTTTTTTATAGCTCTATGTCTGTTATTTTATGTGGAACTTGGCGTCTGAAATAAAGATTTATATATATATAAATACATATATATATATATCAATGTTTCAGGATTTGTATAACTTTTTACCATTGCATACAAAATCGGAAATGCAATACTAAAAAGATCAGCTTTTGTTAAGAGATCCAAGATTACAAGATCCACAAGGCCTTGGCTAGAAACCAAGGAATGAGTGGGGGCTTGGTCAGCCCACACTCTCCTGAAATGTTGCGTGTGCGTCTTGCCAAGCCCGTGCGTGTGTAAGTTAAGGCTGAGTGTGTGAGGATGTGGAGCACGCGCGGGCAGGAGGAGGGGAGACATTCATTGGAAATTTGGCTAGAAATTAGCCAAGCAAGCATGTTTCAAATATTCACCAAAAATCGACCTTTGATCTTACAGTCAACTTTTTCACAGATTTGTGTTATAAACATTCTCAAGAGTCTTCATATGAACTTGTGATTGAATCAGAGTATCAGTTTTTGACTGGCTGATGTGTAAAGCATTATTTTAGCGTTAGCGATAAGTTCAATTTGCTTTATATCAATCATTTTTGGAGATATGAAGTTGCCTTTGCACACGGTAACATGTTGTAGTGTCTTCCATCGATATACCAAGTTTCGTGTTGATATCTCAAAGATTTGCTGAGACATGACTTCACATCCTGTTTGGCGGCTTTCCTGATGAATTTGATTGGCTGTACCGGACAAACGGTTGTGAGGATCAAAATTCTTTTCGATAACTTTTGTGACGCTTGGTCTGAAGATCATCTCTGGTAACTTTGAAGAAGATATGACAAAAATTGTAGGAGGAGTAGGCTTTCAAAGGTTTTTGATAAAACCGGAAGTAGCGGAAAATCTATATAACCGGAAATTGACGCCATGGGGTGCGTTGAACTCGGCTTGAACCAGGGAATCCAATGGTACCTCATTTTTGAAAATGGGTCATACGGTTCAAAAGTTGCGTGTGTAAACACAAGTCCAACTTTGACCCGTTGGTGGCGCTGGAGTGGTCTAATGGGACACATGAAACTTGGTGTAGGTATAGAATCAACTGTCCTTAATGAGTGTGCCAAATTTCACAAAAAGTTGTCGAAGTGTTCTAGGGGCTGCCATTGACTTCCATGGAACAAGAATAATAATAATAATAATAAATATAACTGCAAGCAGTAATGGCGGATTCCTCCAAACATTGCGAACCATTGAAAAATGTATATTCTTGACAAATTGGAACTGTATAGAAAAATATATGCTGCAGAATTACCAATGGGATACCAAATCTGAAATATAATACCACCAGGATCCACAAGGGCCTTTATTTCAACTCAAGGAGTGAAGGGAGGGGGCTTGGTTAGCCTATCCATTCCAGAAAGCCTTTGTGCTTTAGGGCGTGGAATGTAGCGCCACATATGGGTAATGGTGGGACAGTTGTGGTTTGGTAATTACCCTTGGTCTATACTTTCAAAAAAGCTCGACCAGAGAATACCCCCCGCTCTCAGGGTACCGAGCTTCAACTCAGTCATGATGCTGGGATGAATGTAGGCCTATATGTAGAGACCAGGGAGACAGACACACCGGCCAGCTGCCCTGATGGGTCCGTGGTAGATCATTAATGCGGGTTGTATCCTACAACGCTCGTGGCCTCCGAGTAGGACATACTGCTGCTGATAGATCAAGACGTTTGGTGGTGGACACATTGCTGGACGAGAGTGACATTGTCTGCCTTCAAGAAACCTGGATGACCAAGCAAGATCTGGACAAATTGAACTCCCTACACAAGAACTTTCATGGTGCTGGAGAGTCCACTACCGATCTCAGCATGAGAATGGTTTGTGGGAGGATAGCTGGTGGTGTAGCTATACTGTGGAACATAAAATATGACCCAACGGTAAAGGTGGTGTGGCTTAACGTTGACTGGGCTATTGGGTTGGAGTTTAATCACAATGAAAATAAATGTACTATTGTAAATGTGTACACACCATATGAATCCTATGACCATGAGGATGAATTTCAGAACAGGTTAGCTTTTATTCAGTCCTTCATAGAGGACAATAGTTCATGTTGTGTCTATGTCATGGGTGATTTTAATGCTGACATGTCAGATAAGTGTTTATTCGCACAACATCTGCAGCAGTTCTGTAATGAAACTAAATTAATTATATCAAGCGTTATTGCCTGATACAAGTTTTACCTATATAAGTGAAACGTGGCACACAACTTCCTGGCTAGACCATATTGTAACCACAGCCGATTCTCATGACTCACTGGAAAGTATAGAGATGTGTTATGGGCTGGCCACCACTGATCACATACCAGTTGCTATGCTGCTAAATGTTGAGAGTGTACCCTTGTTGCTGGCCCCCCAAGAAAACTGGACTGGTCAAAATTGACCAAAGAGGTTCGGCACAGATATTCTCTATTAACTAATTCTCGGATATGAACTGCAAGGATAAACATAATGCTGAAAAGCTCTGTGCCATGTATGATGATATTGTCAAATGTCTTTATGCTTCCAGTGAACCTTTTATTAATCACAAGAGTAAGGTCCCTAACGCACGGCCTGTCTGGAATGAGTTTGTGTCTGAGCAACATGCTGCTGCTAGAGAAGCCTTTAGAGTCTGGTCAGAGGCAGGCAGACCCAGACAGAGAGTGCTGCTTGATAACAAAAACCTCACAAATGCTAGATTTAAATATGCACTCGTTTCATTAAGAGAAATGAAAACACAATGAGAGCAGACTCGCTGGCCAGAAAGATGCAGAATAACAATCTTACTGACTTCTGGAAGGAGGTCAAGATCATAAATAATAACAGAACTCCCCTCCCTTCTGATATCAAAGGGGTTAGTTGTCCAGAGAAGATTGCTGATCTATGGCATGAGCACTACAGTAAACTATTTAATTGTGTTCAAAGTAACACAGTGAGAATTGATAATCAATATAAAGGTATCTCTGCAGACTTGATAGTTAGATCAGTAGATATTTATGATGCCATCCACATGCTAGACAACAACAAAGCTTGTGGTATGGATTGCATTTCTGCAGAGCATCTAAAAAATGCCAGTTATAGACTCAGTCCATTTCTAGCCATGTGTCTCACTGGAATTATGGTTCATGGTGTTCTACCGAACTCTATTATGTCAGTACTGTTAGTGCCTGTTGTTAAAGATAAGGCTGGTAAACTGAACAGCATAGACAACTGTAGCGCCTCTCTAGTTTGGTGGATTTGTAATGAGAGGTGGCTAACCTGAGTTCGTTAGTAATTGTTACTAACTTAAACCAATTTAACATATGAAAAAAACAATACAACCAACTGTTAAACAAAAACAGGAAAGATTTACTTCAGACAAAAAATCAGTTCTTCAGTTATTGGTTCAACATTTACATGACATCGTAATGCACATGGACACACAATACAAACTAGCCGGCAATGCTAACTACACGAATACCTTAATTCAGTACAGTTCTACGGTGCAGGCCTGAGTGTAGCTCGTGTGCGTTGTAGCCGTAAACAAAATGGCTGTTTCGCCAGGATGGCACAAAATAACAAGGAGCTGGTACCTCGGATCAGCAGTGCGGTAGCACACGCACTGCGGCAGAAGGGCGGCAGCAGGTGAAGGAGAGACCGACCAAATACTCTCGTGGATTTACGAGACGAACCAACTCAGGAAGAAGACTGAGGACGACGACAATCCCGACCTCCACCGGCTCCAACCTGGCACTCGCTGTCGCTAGTCTGGCGGCAAAGCCCGTGCTTAATCCAAAACCGCCAACAGCCAAACTCCTCTTTCTGGGTTATTGTTGTTGGTTCAGATATTCACCCAACAATATAAACATAACACCACTAATGATAATATAAAATCTTCACTCTTGGTATTTTACCGTACGCTACAATTTTCTTCTCCCTCCAACTCCTCCGCTCGCTCTGTCTTTTTCTACTCCAACCTCATCTACCCCAACTTCCCGTGTTACCCTGCCCTTTGACCTCAAACCGGATTGGCTTAACATCATAATCAAAATTAAAGCAACAACATAGATTCACAAAACATTCATCTTACTCTCTTCATATTTGTAACCGGTACATTTTAACATGCGTTTTTTAAACAACAGATATACATTTCCAATTGCTGTATTCAGTAAAACATGAACAATATGCATTTCTCATCAAATCAAAATCATACTCTCAAACCTTAAAGTCTATTTATTAAACTATGAACTTAAGTATTATGTATTCAAACTTTTATATTTATGTAATAGGATTGTTTCAACAGAAATGTTTACCACCCGGGCTACACAACTATCGACCCATTGCATTGGCCAGTATCTTGTCTAAAGTGTTTGAGAGAATTATTTGATTGAAATTGGAAATGTATATTCTGACTGCAGAAAATCAGTTTGGTTTTAAAAGAAAACATGGTACTGATCTCTGTATCTATGCTCTGAAGGAGATTGTCTCAGGTACACAAGTCTTAATTCATCTGTATTTTTATGCTTTATTGATGCTTACAAAGCTTTCGATCGAATTTGTCATGAAAAACTGTTTATGAAGCTAATAGCGAGAGGTTTCCCTAAACCTCTTGTGAGGATTTTGGTGTTCTGGTATGCCAATCAAACTTTTCATGTTAAATGGGACAATGTTGTATCAGCTGCTTTCCATGTTGGTAACGGAGTTCGACAAGGAGGAATTTGATTTCCCTTTTTGTTTAATATGGATATGGACGACTTATCAAGCCAGCTGAATAAGACAAATACAGGCTGTCTTGTTGGTGAATCTATTGTCAATCATCTGATGTACGCAGATTATCTGGTTCCACTCAGCCTGTTGCAACAGATGCTATGGGTGTGCTCTCAGTATGGCTTAGATCATGATATAAAATATAATGCAAAGAAAAGCCACATAATGATAGTCAGAAGTAATCAGGACAGGAAATTAACCTTCCCTACCTTTTATTTATCTGGCAGTCCCCTTGGTGTTTGTGAGGAAATAAAAATATCTGCCATGTCATTTCTGATGATTGGACAGATGACAACGATATGTATCAACAGCGCTGTCAAATATATTCTCAGGCCAGTATGTTATTAAGGACGTTTTCTATGTGCTCAGATTCAGTTAAATGTTCCCTGTTTAGAACCTACATAACACCATTGTACACTGCTCATTTGTGGTCTATGTACAGGAAAAGGAGTATACAGATACTGAAAGTAGCCTACAATGATGCTTTTAGATTGCTACTTAATGTGCCAAGGTGGCATAGTGCTAGTCAGTTGTTTGTGTCTAAGCACGTACCAACCTGTAAGGCAATCCTGAGACAACTGATGTATGGTTTCAATGATGCTTTTAGATTGCTACTTAATGTGCCTAGGTGGCATAGTGCTGGTCAGTTGTTTCTGTCTAAGCACGTACCAACCTGTAAGGCACTCCTGAGACAACTGATGTATGGTTTCATGTGTCGACTGGACAAGTCTGAGAACTGAATAGTAGAGGCCCTGGTCAACCCTCTAAAGAGCTGCTATCGATTACTTGGAACTTAAGACTACATTGGCACAAAAGTCTTCATACTTTTTATGCACTGTATTATCTATGTTTTATGTTTTCGTTTTACTCTCTTTTTTATAGCTCTATGTCTGTTATTTTATGTGGAACTTGGCGTCTGAAATAAAGATTTATATATATATAAATACATATATATATATCAATGTTTCAGGATTTGTATAACGTTTTACCATTGCATACAAAATCGGAAATGCAATACTAAAAAGATCAGCTTTTGTTAAGAGATCCAAGATTACAAGATCCACAAGGCCTTGGCTAGAAACCAAGGAATGAGTGGGGGCTTGGTCAGCCCACACTCTCCTGAAATGTTGCGTGTGCGTCTTGCCAAGCCCGCGCGTGTGTAAGTTAAGGCTGAGTGTGTGAGGATGTGGAGCACGTGCGGGCAGGAGGAGGGGAGACATTCATTGGAAATTTGGCTAGAAATTAGCCAAGCAAGCATGTTTCAAATATTCACCAAAAATCGACCTTTGATCTTACAGTCAACTTTTTCACAGATTTGTGTTATAAACATTCTCAAGAGTCTTCATATGAACTTGTGATTGAATCAGAGTATCAGTTTTTGACTGGCTGATGTGTAAAGCATTATTTTAGCGTTAGCGATAAGTTCAATTTGCTTTATATCAATCATTTTTGGAGATATGAAGTTGCCTTTGCACACGGTAACATGTTGTAGTGTCTTCCATCGATATACCAAGTTTCGTGTTGATATCTCAAAGATTTGCTGAGACATGACTTCACATCCTGTTTGGCGGCTTTTCTGATGAATTTGATTGGCTGTACCGGACAAACGGTTGTGAGGATCAAAATTATTTTCGATAACTTTTGTGAGGCTTGGTCTGAAGATCATCTCTGGTAACTTTGAAGAAGATATGACAAAAATTGTAGGAGGAGTAGGCTTTCAAAGGTTTTTGATAAAACCGGAAGTAGCGGAAAATCTATATAACCGGAAATTGACGCCATGGGGTGCGTTGAACTCGGCTTGAACCAGGGAATCCAATGGTACCTCATTTTTGAAAATGGGTCATACGGTTCAAAAGTTGCGTGTGTAAACACAAGTCCAACTTTGACCCATTGGTGGCGCTGGAGTGGTCTAATGGGAGACATGAAACTTGGTGTAGGTATAGAATCAACTGTCCTTAATGAGTGTGCCAAATTTCACAAAAAGTTGTCGAAGTGTTCTAGGGGCTGCCATTGACTTCCATGGAACAAGAATAATAATAATAATAATAATAAAACTAACAATAACAATAGGTTTCCTCCTGACGGAGGAATCCTAATAAAACTAACAATAACAATAGGTTTCCTCCTGACGGAGGAATCCTAATAATAAAACTAACAATAACAATAGGTTTCCTCCTGACGGAGGAATCCTAAATATAACTGCAAGCAGTAATGGCGGATTCCTCCAAACATTGCGAACCATTGAAAAATGTATATTCTTGACAAATTGGAACTGTATAGAAAAATCTATGCTGCAGAATTACCAATGGGATACCAAATCTGAAATATAATACCATCAAGATCCACAAGGGCCTTTATTTCAACCCAAGGAGTGAAGGGAGGGGGCTTGGTTAGCCTATCCATTCCAGAAAGCCTTTGTGCTCTAGGGCGTGGAATGTAGCGCCACCTATGGGTAATGGTGGGACAGTTGTGGTGTGGTAATTACCCTTCAGTCATGATGCTGGGATGAATGTTGGCCTATATGTAGAGACCAGGGAGACAGACACACCGGCCAGCTGCCCTGATGGGTCCGTGGTAGATCATTAATGCGGGTTGTATCCTACAACGCTCGTGGCCTCCGAGTAGGACATACTGCTGCTGATAGATCAAGACGTTTGGTGGTGGACACATTATTGGACGAGAGTGACATTGTCTGCCTTCAAGAAACCTGGATGGCCAAGCAAGATCTGGACAAATTGAACTCCCTACACAAGAACTTTCATGGTGCTGGAGAGTCCACTACCGATCTCAGCATGAGAATGGTTTGTGGGAGGATAGCTGGTGGTGTAGCTATACTGTGGAACATAAAATATGACCCAACGGTAAAGGTGGTTTGGCTTAACGTTGACTGGGCTATTGGGTTGGAGTTTAATCACAATGAAAATAAATGTACTATTGTAAATGTGTACACACCATATGAATCCTATCACCATGAGGATGAATTTCAGAACAGGTTAGCTTTTATTCAGTCCTTCATAGAGGACAATAGTTCATGTTGTGTCTATGTCATGGGTGATTTTAATGCTGACATGTCAGATAAGCGTTTATTCGCACAACATCTGCAGCAGTTCTGTAATGAAACTAAATTAATTATATCAAGCGTTATTGCCTGATACAAGTTTTACCTATATAAGTGAAACGTGGCACACAACTTCCTGGCTAGACCATATTGTAACCACAGCCGATGCTCATGACTCACTGGAAAGTATAGAGATGTGTTATGGGCTGGCCACCACTGATCACATACCAGTTGCTATGCTGCTAAATGTTGAGAGTGTACCCTTGTTGCTGGCCCCCCAAGAAAACTGGACTGGTCAAAATTGACCAAAGAGGTTCGGCACAGATATTCTCTATTAACTGACAGCTTACATAGTGATGTTGCATTTTCTAGGGATGCCCTAATGTGCACGGATATGAACTGCAAGGATAAACATCATGCTGAAAAGCTCTGTGCCATGTATGATGATATTGTCAAATGTCTTTATGCTTCCAGTGAACCTTTTATTAATCACAAGAGTAAGGCCCCTAACGCACGGCCTGTCTGGAATGAGTTTGTGTCTGAGCAACATGCTGCTGCTAGAGAAGCCTTTAGAGTCTGGTCAGAGGCAGGCAGACCCAGACAGGGAGTGCTGCTTGATAACAAAAACCTCACAAATGCTAGATTTAAATATGCACTCGTTTCATTAAGAGAAATGAAAACACAATGAGAGCAGACTCGCTGGCCAGAAAGATGCAGAATAACAATCTTACTGACTTCTGAAAGGAGGTCAAGATCATAAATAATAACAGAACTCCCCTCCCTTCTGATATCAAAGGGGTTAGTTGTCCAGAGAAGATTGCTGATCTATGGCATGAGCACTACAGTAAACTATTTAATTGTGTTCAAAGTAACACAGTGAGAATTGATAATGAATATAAAGGTATCTCTGCAGACTTGATAGTTAGATCAGTAGATATTTATGATGCCATCCACATGCTAGACAACAACAAAGCTTGTGGTATGGATTGCATTTCTGCAGAGCATCTAAAAAATGCCAGTTATAGACTCAGTCCATTTCTAGCCATGTGTCTCACTGGAATTATGGTTCATGGTGTTCTACCGAACTCTATTATGTCAGTACTGTTAGTGCCTGTTGTTAAAGATAAGGCTGGTAAACTGAACAGCATAGACAACTATCGACCCATTGCATTGGCCAGTATCTTGTCTAAAGTGTTTGAGAGAATGATTTGATTGAAATTGGAAATGTATATTCTGACTGCAGAAAATCAGTTTGGTTTTAAAAGAAAACATGGTACTGATCTCTGTATCTATGCTCTGAAGGAGATTGTCTCAGGTACACAAGTCTTAATTTATCTGTATTTTTATGCTTTATTGATGCTTACGAAGCTTTCGATCGAATTTGTCATGAAAAACTGTTTATGAAGCTAATAGCGAGAGGTGTCCCTAAACCTCTTGTGAGGATTTTGGTGTTCTGGTATGCCAATCAAACTTTTCATGTTAAATGGGACAATGTTGTATCAGCTCCTTTCCATGTTGGTAACGGAGTTCGACAAGGAGGAATTTGATTTCCCTTTTTGTTTAATATGGATATGGACGACTTATCAAGTCAGCTGAATAAGACAAATACAGGCTGTCTTGTTGGTGAATCTATTGTCAATCATCTGATGTACGCAGATTATCTGGTTCCACTCAGCCTGTTGCAACAGATGCTATGGGTGTGCTCTCAGTATGGCTTAGATCATGATATAAAATATAATGCAAAGAAAAGCCACATAATGATAGTCAGAAGTAATCAGGACAGGGAATTAACCTTCCCTACCTTTTATTTATCTGGCAGTCCCCTTGGTGTTTGTGAGGAAATAAAATATCTGCCATGTCATTTCTGATGATTGGACAGATGACAACGATATGCATCAACAGCGCTGTAAAATATATTCTCAGGCCAGTATGTTATTAAGGACGTTTTCTATGTGCTCAGATTCAGTTTAATGTTCCCTGTTTAGAACCTACATAACACCATTGTACACTGCTCATTTGTGGTCTATGTACAGGTAAAGGAGTATACAGATACTGAAAGTAGCCTACAATGGTGCTTTTAGATTGCTACTTAATGTGCCAAGGTGGCATAGTGCTAGTCAGTTGTTTGTGTCTAAGCACGTACCAACCTGTAAGGCAATCCTGAGACAACTGATGTATGGTTTCAATGATGCTTTTAGATTGCTACTTAATGTGCCTAGGTGGCATAGTGCTGGTCAGTTGTTTCTGTCTAAGCACGTACCAACCTGTAAGGCACTCCTGAGACAACTGATGTATGGTTTCATGTGTCGACTGGACAAGTCTGAGAACTGAATAGTAGAGGCTCTGGTCAACCCTCTAAAGAGCTGCTATCGATTACTTGGAACTTAAGACTACATTGGCACAAAAGTCTTCATACTTTTTATGCACTGTATTATCTATGTTTTATGTTTTCGTTTTACTCTCTTTTTTATAGCTCTGTCTGTTATTTTATGTGGAACTTGGCGTCTGAAATAAAGATTTATACATATATAAATACATATATATATATATCAATGTTTCAGGATTTGTATAACTTTTTACCATTGCATACAAAATCGGAAATGCAATACTAAAAAGATCAGCTTTTGTTAAGAGATCCAAGATTACAAGATCCACAAGGCCTTTGCTAGAGACTAAGGAATGAGTGGGGGCTTGGTCAGCCCACACTCTCCTGAAATGTTGCGTGTGCGTCTTGCCAAGCCCGCGCGTGTGTAAGTTAAGGCTGAGTGTGTGAGGATGTGGAGCACGCACGGGCAGGAGGAGGGGAGACATTCATGGAAATTTGGCTAGAAATTAGCCAAGCAAGCATGTTTCAAATATTCACCAAAAATCGACCTTTGATCTTACAGTCAACTTTTTCACAGATTTGTGTTATAAACATTCTCAAGAGTCTTCATATGAACTTGTGATTGAATCAGAGTATCAGTTTTTGAGTGGCTGATGTGTAAAGCATTATTTTAGCGTTAGCGATAAGTTCAATTTGCTTTATATCAATCATTTTTGGAGATATGAAGTTGCCTTTGCACACGGTAACATGTTGTAGTGTCTTCCATCGATATACCAAGTTTTGTGTTGATATCTCAAAGATTTGCTGAGACATGACTTCACATCCTGTTTGGCGGCTTTTCTGAGAATTTGATTGGCTGTACCGGACAAACGGTTGTGAATAATAGAATAATAAGAATAATTATAACAAGAATAATAATAAATATAGCTGCAAGCAGCAATGGAGGGGCCAAGCAGTCCAGAGCAGGACAAGGCCTCCATAGCACTTGCGCAACAATTAAGTCACAACAACCTGTTGCACTCATGCAACACGCCAAGTTTGGTTGAAATATCTGTTTGCGTTCCAAAGTAGTGATTGTTTACAGTGTTTTTTTCTGGTATAACACCGCAGGCCTCCTCTGCTCCTCGTGGGAACAATGGAACCCAAGTTTGGTGACAATCGCACAAATGGTTGCTGAGTTACGCTCTCACGTGTCTTTTGCGGCTTCGCCGCCGCCTTTGATCGTCTCTACCGAACAAACGGTTTTGAAAATGTAAAATCCATCCCGACACCTTTGTGAAGCTTGGTCTGAAGATCATCTGTGCCAAATTTTGTAAACATTGGACAACATTTGGGGCGTGTAAAAGGTTTTTACACTTTTCCATGAAATCCAAAATGGCGGCCGCATCAATTCGGTTATTATGAAAAGTTATCAATGGCCAGGCTTGATATCTCACAAGACATCAACAGACAAAGAAATTACTTTATTAAGTTAAACACTTCAACGGTTATTAGCCAAAACACGTTTATGCTTCCGGCCACGCCCCCTTTTAGTCACATGACACCATTTTTGGAGGACATCCTTAGAATAAGGTTCCGAGTAGGCGTACCAACTTTGGTGTCACTGCTTCAAAGAACTGCTGAGATATGGCTTCACTTCCTGTTTGGCGGCTTTTCTGCAGAATTTGATTGGCTGTACCGGACAAACGGTTTTGAAAATCAAATATCCTTCGATAACTTTTGTGAGGCTTGGTCTGAAGATCATATCTGGTAATTGTGAAGAACATTTGACAAAATTTGTAGGAGGAGTAGGCTTTTAAAGGTTTTTGATAAAACCGGAAATAGTGGAAAATCTATATAACCGGAAATTGACGCCATGGTGTGCATTACACTCGGCTCGATCCAGGGAGTCCAATGGTACCTCACTTTTGAAAATGGGACATACGGTTCAAAAGTTGCGTGTGTAAACACAACTCCAACTTTGACCCGTTGGTGGCGCTAGAGTGCCAAAGTATGGGACATGAAACTTTGTGACTTGAACCAGGGGACTGTCCCTAATGAGTGTACCAAATTTCACAACTTTCGACCAAGCGCTTCTAGGGGCTGCCATAGACACCCAGTCTTAAGAATATTAATAATAATAATAATAATACTACCAATTACAATAGGTGCCTCGCAGCTTCGCTGCTTGGCCCCTAAATATAGCTGCAGGCAGCAATGGCGGGTTCCTCCATAACATTTCAAACCATTACCAAATTGACATGACACAGACATGTATTTCATACATGTACACAACATTTCAAGACAACTGGATCAATGGCTGATTTTAAGTCATTTTCTGATATTCTTCACAAATTGTCACTCTAGAGAAATATCCATGCTGCCGACGTTATGGGTTCTTGACACTCTTTTTTTCCCCATGAGCAATATAAGGCATGCGTACCAACTTTTAGACATTTTGGACAAACAGGGTTAAAATGCCACCCTTTTGAAAGTGACAACTTTGAAGCGTGTTCTGTCAGGCCACCCGTGCTCTGGTTAGGCCCACCATGCAGAGATCCATTCTTTAAAAGCTTTGATTACAACAATAACTTTATGAAAGGGAAGATACACTTTAGTAAAGGACATGAATGTAATGGTAGGACGACAACTACATTAAGGCCTATAAGTATAGTTATATATGTATTATATGTAAAGTAGCCCAATATTTGTTGGGTGTATAACAAAGGAGTTACCACTAGTTCCAATAGATGCCTCCATATTTAAAATGTAAAAATGACTGGTGGATTAATATTTTCCTTGTTTTCTGCTGTTTTGGGGGACTTTCCACATCAGCACCCATTTCCCAGTGTCATGTAACTGGATCTAGTTAATGGCGTAATGTTATGGGCATGGAGATGAGGCTACTACAAGGGGCCGGGGAGCAGAGCGGTAGGATAAAGCAGGGCGAGACGTTATATACTGGACACACACCACGAATAAAGGGAGCCTTCTCAAGTTTTATAAAACATGTCACGGAGCATTCATTCCGCAAGCAGAAGCTTGTACACCCAGTTCCTCTATTCTACGCTACTACACTTTGACTTTGAAACATTCATGTAGTCCCATACTATACCAGTTACAGATATACAACACAGATGAGAGTGAATACGAGATAATGGTAGTGGGATGGTGTTCCACTGTTCTGCTTCTCTTTTTCGCCACTCCTACGAAACATTTCTGGACACCACTGCTTTTATTAGTGCCTGCAATGCTGGGAAGAAAACTATATGACAACAATAATGTTTAATGTAACTGGCCTTTCTAACAGTACAACTGGGCCCAGCTTGGCACCCCATAGTTGCATTGCAAATCAAAACAAGAGCCTTTTCAATAGGCCCAGTGGCAGACTCATGCTGTTTGAGGTTGTCAAATATCACCAGACATGGACTTCTGCCTAAATTGACATGCACCAACTCAGAGCAATGAGTTTCAACAACCATTAGCACAGTTATTCGTTGTAATTAGTTGACTCTACTCTTAATGCAAGACTATGTTTAAGTTATTGTCTGAAATTCTTTGTCACCAACTGTTTATGTAGGAACCCGCCCTCACCAAATTGCTTTGGTCATGCTTTCTTAAAAGTCTAGCCCTTAGTTTAGATGTGCCAAAGAAGGTGATAACATGACCAAGCTGTGTTTGGTTGATTCAACTGTATACAGTGCCCTCCAAAAGTATTGGAACAGTGAGGCCAATTCCTTTATTTTTGCTGTAGACTGAAAACATTTGGGCTTGACATCAAACGATGAATGTGAAACCAGAGATCAACGTTTCAGCTTTTATTTCCAGGTATTTACATCAGGATCTGATGCACAAATTAGAAAATATCACCTTTTTGTTCGAACCCACCCATTTGTCACGTGAGCAAAAGTATTGGAACATGTGACTGACAGGTGTGTTTTGTTGCCCAGGTGTGTCCTATTACATACATTATTCAATCAATAAATACCACTGAATGTCTACACTCAGGTTCAGATTGGGTAAGATAGGTTTTGTCTATGCAGACTGCATTCAGAGGTGAAAACAACATGAAAACCAGAGCGCTGTCTTTGGGTGAAAAACAAGCAATTGTGAGTCTTAGAGAAGATGGAAAATCAATCAGAGCCATTGCAGAAACATTGGCCATAGCCAGTACAACCATTTGGAATGTCCTGAAGAAGAAGAAAACTACTGGTGTACTTAGTAACAGACGTCGAACAGGTAGACCAAGGAAAACATCAGCAGTTGATGACAGAAACATTGTAAGAGCTGTAAAGAAAGACCCTAAAACAACTGTTAGTGAGATCAGCAACAACCTCCAGATGGCAGGAGTGAAGGTATCACTATCTACTGTTCGCAGAAGACTTCATGAACAAAAGTACAAGGGCTACACCAGAAGATGCAAACCACTCATTAGCAAGAAGAATAGGAAGGCCAGGCTGGAATTTGCCAAAAAGTACAGAGATGAACCTCAAAAATTCTGGGACAAAGTTTTATGGACTGATGAGACAAAGATTAACTTTTACCAAAGTGATGGAAAGGCTAAAGTTTGGAGAAAGAAAGGAACTGCTCATGATCCCAAACACACAAGCTCATCTGTGAAACACGGTGGAGGCAATGTCATGGCTTGGGCTTGCATGGCTTCTTCTGGGACGGGCTCATTAATCTTCATTGAGGATGTAACACATGATGGCAGCAGCAAAATGAACTCGGAAGTCTACAGAAACATTTTGTCTGCCAATTTAAGGAAAGATGCAACCAAACTGATTGGCAGAGCCTTCATCATGCAGCAAGATAACGACCCAAAACACACTGCCAAAACAACAAAGGAGTTCATCAGGGGCAAGAAATGGAAGGTATTAGACTGGCCAAGTCAATCTCCAGACTTAAACCCTATAGAGCATGCATTTTACCTGCTTAAGAGGAGACTGAAGGGAGGAACCCCACAAAACAAACAACAACTGAAAGAGGCTGCAGTGAAAGCCTGGGAAAGCATCAAAAAGGAAGAATGCAAAAGTTTGGTGACGTCAATGGGTCACAGACTTGCTGCAGTTATTGAAAGCAAAGGATTTGCAACTAAATATTAAGTCTTATTCACTTAAATATGTTTTAAGTATATCTGTTCCAATACTTTTGCTCACATGACAAATGGGTGGATTCAAACAAAATGTGATATTTTCTTAGTTGTGCATCAGATCCTGATGTAAATACCTGGAAATAAAAGCTGAAACGTTGATCTCTGGTCTCACGTTCATTATTTGATGTCAAGCCCAAATGTTTTCAGTCTACAGCAAAAATAAAGGAATTCGCCTCACTGTTCCAATACTTTTGGAGGGCACTGTAGTTGTGAAGAAGAAGACCTTCTGTTTATTTTAACAGTAAAATTAGCTGTGGCCAAACTAACCACACAATGCCTACTAGTCTAAAATGGCTACTAGACTAAGGAGTGAAGGTGGGAGCTTGGTACTTTTGGGGCCATGTACTGTTATGGTTTTTGAGTCAAACAACTTGCTAAATGATTAAATGTCTGTTAAATGTCAAATCCAACTTTAAATGTATAAAAGAGAGAATTAAACCTAGAGGTTTAAAAGGCTACGTTTGTTTAAACAAATTACAGATAGGATTTGGGGAAAAAGCATTAGAAATTAGCCAAGCATACATATTTTAAATATTCACAATGAATCTACTTTTCATCTTACATTGAACTATTTTTCAGATTAGTGTGGGTGCCGTTAAAGGTTCTAGAGGCTTTTTTGTTCCTCATGAGAAATAAAGCATATGTAATGAATTTCAGAATTTTGGGACAAATGGGATGCAAATGGCAGCACTTTGAAAATGGACAATTGGGGGGTGGCCATAGCGCCACCTATGGATAATGGTGGGTCTTTTGTGGTGTGGTAGTTACTCATGGCCTATACTATCAATGTTTCAGGATTTGGAGAACTGTTTACCATTGCATACAAAATCGGAAATGCAATACCAACAAGATCCACATGCGTTTTTGTTAAAGTGTTTCTTGGCCTATACTATCTATCTTTCAGGATTTTGAGACCTTTTTACCATTGCATACAAAATCGGAAATGCAATACCATCAAGATCCACATGGGCCTTAATTTCAAGCCAAGAAGTGAAGGGAGGGAGCTTGGTGAGCCTATCCATTCCAGAAAGCCTTGTATCTTGTGCTTTAGGGCGTGACCTGTAGCGCCACCTATGGATAATGGTGGGTCATTTGTGGTGTGGTAGTTACTCATGGCCTATACTATCAATGTTTCAGGATTTGGAGAACTTTTTACCATTGCATACAAAATCGGAAATGCCATACCAACAAGATCCACATGGGCTTTTGTTAAAGTGTTTCTTGGCCTATACTATCTATGTTTCAGGATTTTGAGACCTTTTTACCATTGCATACAAAATCGGAAATGCAATACATCAAGATCCACATGGGCCTTTATTTCAAGCCAAGAAGTGAAGGGAGGGGGCTTGGTGAGCCTATCCATTCCAGAAAGCCTTGTATCTTGTGCTTTAGGGCGTGGCCTGTAGCGCCACCTATGGGTAATGGTGGGCCATTTGTGGTGTGGTAGTTACTCTTGGTCTATACTATCAATGTTTCAGGATTTTTATAACTTTTTACCATTGCATACAAAATCGGAAATGCAATACCAACAAGATCCACATGGGCTTTTGTTAAAGTGTTTCTTGGCCTATACTATCTATGTTTCAGGATTTTGAGACCTTTTTACCATTGCATACAAAATCGGAAATGCAATACCATCAAGATCCACATGGGCCTTTATTTCAAGCCAAGAAGTGAAGGGAGGGGGCTTGGTGAGCCTATCCATTCCAGAAAGCCTTGTATCTTGTGCTTTAGGGCGTGACCTGTAGCGCCACCTATGGGTAATGGTGGGCCATTTGTGGTGTGGTAGTTACTCTTGGTCTATACTATCAATGTTTCAGGATTTTTATAACTTTTTACCATTGCATACAAAATCGGAAATGCAATACCAACAAGATCCACATGGGCTTTTGTTAAAGTGTTTCTTGGCCTATACTATCTATGTTTCAGGATTTTGAGACCTTTTTACCATTGCATACAAAATCGGAAATGCAATACATCAAGATCCACATGGGCCTTTATTTCAAGCCAAGAAGTGAAGGGAGGGGGCTTGGTGAGCCTATCCATTCCAGAAAGCCTTGTATCTTGTGCTTTAGGGCGTGGCCTGTAGCGCCACCTATGGGTAATGGTGGGCCATTTGTGGTGTGGTAGTTACTCTTGGTCTATACTATCAATGTTTCAGGATTTTTATAACTTTTTACCATTGCATACAAAATCGGAAATGCAATACCAACAAGATCCACATGGGCTTTTGTTAAAGTGTTTCTTGGCCTATACTATCTATGTTTCAGGATTTTGAGACCTTTTTACCATTGCATACAAAATCGGAAATGCAATACCATCAAGATCCACATGGGCCTTTATTTCAAGCCAAGAAGTGAAGGGAGGGGGCTTGGTGAGCCTATCCATTCCAGAAAGCCTTGTATCTTGTGCTTTAGGGCGTGACCTGTAGCGCCACCTATGGGTAATGGTGGGCCATTTGTGGTGTGGTAGTTACTCTTGGTCTATACTATCAATGTTTCAGGATTTTTATAACTTTTTACCATTGCATACAAAATCGGAAATGCAATACCAACAAGATCCACATGGGCTTTGGTTAAAGTGTTTCTTGGCCTATACTATCTATTTTTCAGGATTTTGAGACCTTTTTACCATTGCATACAAAATCGGAAATGCAATACTATCAAGATCCACATGGGCCTTTATTTCAAGCCAAGAAGTGAAGTGAGAGGGCTTGGTGAGCCTATCCATTCCAGAAAGCCTTGTATCTTGTGCTTTAGGCCGTGGCCTGTAGCGCCACCTATGGGTAATGGTGGGCCATT
Organism: Hypomesus transpacificus; assembly: GCF_021917145.1. Lineage (NCBI taxonomy): Eukaryota > Metazoa > Chordata > Actinopteri > Osmeriformes > Osmeridae > Hypomesus > Hypomesus transpacificus. The sequence continues at coordinate 1,371,168 of NW_025814033.1, read as the reverse complement.
TGCGGTGTGGTAGTTACTCTTGGTCTATACTATCAATGTTTCAGGATTTGGAGAACTTTTTACCATTGCATACAAAATCGGAAATGCAATACCAAGAAGATCCACATGGGCTTTTGTTAAAGTGTTTCTCGGCCCTTACCATCAATGTTTTAGGATTTGAGACTTTTTTACCATTGCATACAAAATCGGAAATGCCAAACCATCAAGATCCACATGGGCCTTTGCTAAAGACCAAGGAATGAGTGGGGGCTTGGTCAGCCCACACTCTCCTGAAATGTTGCGTGTGCGTCTTTGCCGCGCGTGTGTCAAGGGAAGGCTGAGTGTGTGAGGATTTGGAGCACGGAGAGAGGATTTAGCCCCAAAAACTCTGAAATTAGCCAAGCATGCATGTTTCAAATATTCACCAAAAATCAACTTTTCATCTTACATTCAACTTTTTTTCAGATTTGAATACTAAACATTCTCAAGAGTCTTCATATGAACTAGTGATAGTATCAGAGTATCCGCTTTAGACCGGTGGATGTGTAAAGCATTATTTTAGCGTTATATCAGTCATTTTTTAAGATATTAAGTAAATTTTTCACATGGGAACATGTTGTAGTGTCTTCCACCGATATACCAAGTTTGGTGTTGATATCTCAAAGATTTTTTGAGATTTGACCCAACTTCCTGTTTTGATCCTTTGTTGATGATTTTGATTGGCTGTACCGGACAAACGATTTCGAAAATAAAAATTCCAGTAAGAACTTTTGTGAGGCTCAATCTGGAGATCCTGATTGGCAATTGTGAAAAAGATTTGACCAAAAATGTAGGAGGAGTAGCGAAAAAACGTGTTTCCTTAATCTTTATTGTACAGAAAAATCCAATACGGCGGCCGTTATAGGTTCTAGAGGCTTTTTTGTTCCTCATCAGAAATAAGGCATATGCAATGAATTTCAGAGTTTTGGGACTTATGGCCTGCAAATGGCATCACTTTGAAAATTGACATATTGGGGCGTGGCCTGTAGCGCCACCTATTGTCTTACATGGCCCATGTTTGGTATGGTAGTTACTAATGGTCTGCAGTTTCAACATGCCAAATTTCACAACTTTTTACCGTTGTGCTCTAGGGGCTGCCATTGACTCCCATGGGTAAAACATAATAATAATAATAATAATACCACCAATAACAATAGGGTTCCCTCCTACCGGAGGAACCCTAATAAATATAGCTGCAAGCAGCAATGGAGGGGCCAAGCAGTCCAGAGCAGGACATGGCCTCCATAGCACTTGCGCAACAATTAAGTCACAACAACCTGTTGCACTCATGCAACACACCACGTTTGGTTGTAATATCTGTTTGCGTTCCAAAGAACTGAGTGTTCAAAGTGTTTTTTTTCTGGTATAACACCACAGGCCTCCTCTGCTCCTCGTTGGAACAATGGAACCCAAATCTGGTGACAATCGCACAAATGGTTGTTGAGTTACGCTCTCACGTGTCTTTTGCGGCTTCGCCGCCGCCTTTGATCGTCTCTACCGAACAAACGGTTTTGAAAATGGAAAATCCGTCTGAAACCTTGTAAACATTGGACAACATTTGGGGCGTTTAAAAGGTTTTTACACTTTTCCATAAAATCCAAAATGGCGGCCGCGTCAATTCGGTTGTTATGAAATATTATCGATGGTCAAGCATTATATCTCACAAGACACCAACAGACAAAGAAATTACTTTATTAAGGTAAACACTTCAACAGTTATTAGCCAAAACACGTTTATGCTTCCGGCCACGCCCCCTTTTAGTCACATGACACAATCTTTGGAGGACATACTCAGAATAAGGTTCCGAGTAGGCATATCAGATTTGGTGTCATTGCCTCAAACAACTGCTGAGATATGACTTCATTTCCTGTTTGGTGGCTTTTCTGCTGATTTTGATTGGCTCTCACGGACAAACGGTTGTAGGGATCAAAATGCTCTACCATAACTTTTGTGCGGCTTGGTCTGAAGAGCATATCTGGTAATTTTGAAGAAGATATGACAAAAATTGTAGGAGGAGTAGGCTTTTAGAGGTTTTTGATAAAACCGGAAATAGCGGAAAATCCATATAACCGGAAATTGACGCCATGGTGTGCATTGAACTCGGCTTGATCCAGGGAATCCAATGGTACCTCATTTTTGAAAATGGGTCATACTGTTCAAAAGTTGCGTGTGTAAACACAAGTCCAACTTTGACCCGTTGGTGGCGCTAGAGTGCCCAAGTATGGGACATGAAACTTTGAGAATTGGACCAGGGGACTGTCCCCAATGAGTGTGCCAAATTTCACAACTTTCGACCAAGCGCTTATGGGGGCTGCCATAGACAGCCAGTCCTAAGAATAATAATAATAATAATACTAACAATAACAATAGGTGCCTCGCAGCTTCGCTGCTTGGCCCCTAATAATAATAATAATACTAACAATAACAATAGGTGCCCCGCAGCTTCGCTTCTTGGCCCCTAATAATAATAATACTAACAATAACAATAGGTGCCTCGCAGCTTCGCTGCTTGGCCCCTAATAATAATAATAATACTAACAATAACAATAGGTGCCCCGCAGCTTCGCTTCTTGGCCCCTAATAATAATAATAATAATACTAACAATAACAATAGGTGCCTCGCAGCTTCGCTGCTTGGCCCCTAATAAGAAAAGGTAGAATCACTTATGTGGCTTCGCCGCTTCGCGGCTTGGCCACCAATAACTAGAGAGGGTACAATTTCTGGGGAAATTGTAGGGTGTGCTTACTTGCGTCGGTTGCAGGTGGGTCCGTTTTCCCTTCTAGTGATATTTTCAAGCATTTAGCCTACTCACATTGCATAATTCATTAAGAACACCCTTTGAAACAAGGAACCCCCTTTGAAACAAGCTATCTGTAACAACGTTGTCACTGGCAGTATTTCAGATGGAATTGCGATTCAAATAGTACCGTCTGCTAACTGAAAATAAGCCCCCCAAAACGTAAATAAGTTCAATATTAATTTAGGGGTACATGGCTAATTCAAAAGCAGTTTGCTAGAGGTAAGCTAGCTGCTGTTGCTATCCACACTTCACTGATTGTTTGAAAGCGCCGGTAATGAGAATGTTTATTTTGCAAGGGATAATGTATAGAACGCCGGTCATTATCGGGAAAATAAGCCCCGACAGGGCAAACAGCACCTCGACGAGAAGCGGAGGGGTTTTGTTTCGCCCTGAAGGGGCTTATTTTCCCAATAATGACCGGCGTTCTATGCATTATCCCGCTTATTACACGGCTACTTGCCAATAAAAATAACTTAACACAGTTTGTCTTTTTACAATGTATTTGTTACCATTCGTATTGTTGATCAGCAGAGAAATTGTTCGCCATCCGAGGCAAAAAGGCCACTTCCCTTGACAGCGGTCAAATGTGCATAGCAACGGTCAAATATGAGAAAATTGTTCACCGCAGAACGTTGGGATGCCCCATTCAAGTAAATGGAGCATTCTGCAGCATTAAAGAACAGCCATAGACATAATAAAACCATAGCTGTGGCAATGTGTGGCATTGAAGACAGTACTGTAGCCATGGGCGTCAGCAGCATTTTGAGAGTGGGGGGGACACATTATGCGGGGGGTCAGGGGGTTGTTCACCTAGAATTTTTTAAAAGATGTAGATGCAATGTCCTGCATTCTGGTGCATTTACCACAACAATTTACCATAGTTGTAATACATATACTGAGGGGCTGGGCATTTAAATATTTTGAAAACTAAACTTCCCAATAAGCAATGGGACATCTTCAACTACCTGTCACCTTTCAGCACTCACCTCAGCAACAGAGCTGTCTCCACGGCCCTGCATGCTGCCCCTGCCTCTGACTCACTCTCAATCTCTACCACCTATATCAGGAGACATGGAGATGCATTGAGCATTCTTTCATATTGATAATAATAAGCTTAATGTAGATTTTTCATATGAAGATTTCTGATATGTAAATCATGTTATCAGCATATACAATTCACAATTGGTATAGGTTTAGTAGCCTAATAATTATGTAGGCTACATAAAAAAAGCATCTCCCTAAAGCATGACTGAACAGTTCAGAAATGATCAAATTTGTGTTCAAACCTGTTGTCTTTTCCACAGATCACATCCTTAGGATGTAAGCTTTCAGAAAATACATGGTTTAGGTGGTTGAATCAGTTTCCCTAAATGGCACAGCCCAAAAAGGTATCAGCCGTATAGCCTACTCCATTTACCACTACCGAATTTATTATGCATGGGCAGCATACTAATATGGAGAGATGGACGTGTCTCTTGTCTCCTTAGAGAACATCCTACAGGGTATAAGCTTTCAGAGGATATATGGTTTTAATGGTTGAATCAGTTTTGCCTTCATGTTACAGACTAACATGTAACAATAAAATTCTGCAAATTGCCAAAATTACAAGTTGAGCAACCTTATTTAAATTGGAAGACAATGTTAGACAAACTAGACAAACTAGCATGTTAGCTAAGGTTAACTCCAGATTAGCTCACGGTTGTTGTGGCAATAAAAAAAACACCAGCAATTTCTTTTGTAGCTACTTGGAAAAAACATCTTTGTCATCTCTTTCTGCCTGAAACAGACGCCTAAGTCTGAACACGGCCAAAAGCACAACATATTTCAGACCCAGATTAAGAAATCAACAAATACTGTTCCACTTGTAATGGGTAAATAAAGTATGGTATAGCCTAGTGCTAGATGTAGGTAAAATGCTTGTTTATCTAGCTAGCAATAATCATAATGTTTGCAGAAGGATCTTTGTGACTTAACTAACGCTATTATAGTCAGAGAATGTCTCATAAGGGTGCTTTGGCCACTGAAGGGAAAACTGGGCAACTTTCACTTACTTTCCTCTTCGTCGAAAAAGCCCTCCTTATGTCCATCTCGTCTGTGGAACAGTCATGTCTAAAGTGCTAGCTACAAGCGCGATGCGTCGATCAAAGAATATGGGAGTTGAATCTGCGTGCGTGATGCTGTTTTTCTAGAAAACGTGGAGTGGAATTCTATGTGGGTATTCCCTACTGATAAAGTGGAACGGATTTGATTGTGAAGCAATGGAAAGATCGCTGGGCTTGTAGACCAGTCATGCACTAATATTTTGATCGCAAATGAGGAGGGGTCCAAACGGACTGTAGCCTACTACTACTCACTGCCAGAGGGCGAGCCGAGTCTGTAACGTCAAAACAAGACGCGGTCTCACTCAAATTCCAAGTTTTACACAAATAACAAAAATATGCTGCCGCTGGCTGTCTTCACAATCGCCATATCTTTAAAACACTGCTCTCCATTTTGGATGTAGAATTGACCCTGGTCCAAAATTAAGAAAATACTCATCAGACGTAGATCGACAACAGTGTTGTCGAACACTCGTCGACAACACTGTTGTTGCTGCCGGAAATCGTCAATGGAGGCTGACTGGAGGCTCTCACGTAGCAAACAAATCAACGTTTTTACAGCAACCTACATTAAAATCTCACCAGCTGGCTGTCTTCACAATAGTCATATCGTCATAAAATTTCCCTCTTTCAGTTTTTTCGTGTAAAATTGAACTATAAAATTACGAAAATACTAGCTACTATGACGCTTTCTAGCAAGGCTGCCGCCTAAAATACTAGGCGGTCTCACGGGCGACCCGCACTCGTTCAAATTACAAAGACTTTCACGACCTAAATCAAAAATCCGAGATTGCAGTTCCACTCGAAATCGCTTTCTCAACAAAGCCAAATGGTTGGGATTTTTGGGGGGTGGTATTTTTCACTCGTTTCACTCACATCTAATAATATCAGCGTAGTAGCTGTGGCAATGGAGTTCAGGTTAGTAGTCACTAGTCAGATAGGTTCACCTATTGAAAGACTTTTGATTGATGTAAAGGGTAGTGTCGAACATGTGCCGCCGTTTGACATCCTACGAACTGTTAACAGCTGTGGAAATGTATTTTTAGCTAGTCTTCTAGACTAGGCTACAGTACAGTTGCAGTGAGCTACACTGGTTTGAAACCACAGGTAATGATAATTTCACCAACAAATCGTTTAGTTGTAATCTAATGTCATAATAAATCCTACAACGAAAAAGTTTTTGTGAGGAATGTTTATTTTAACAATTGAAAATAGATGCATCATAGACCGCAGTAGTATGTGTGGCCCGGGCAACAGAGGCTACTGTCATGATGCTAATGCTTCAGTGAAATTGTAGACTACCGTTTCCGAAGGTAGATGTACTTCCTTAATAATATTACCTTATATTGTACATTACACATCACAATTGTGTGTCATATCACAAAGTTAAATGAGCAAATAGTTATCACCCAGGCCTGTTTACTTGTGGCGTTTCTGCAGCTGCCTTGCTGTAAAGAAGTTAGCTTAGCCATCTCCCAGAAGTTAACGAGCTGCTAAACTAATGTTCTGCTAGAGATGGTCACGCGACTTTTCGTGACGTTAGTGACTGTGGCTAGCAAGTTAGCCACCGTTAGCTTCACTTTTCGCCACAAAAACGTAATTTCTACTAAACTGTGCAACGGAACGTAAATCCCAATACAAGCAACTCAATCGCTACAAAGACGAAACTTTTGACTCCTAGGTTGCCTATGTAGTCCAAATATTGACAAAGTTTTAGGGGTGGGAAAATAAATAAATAATAATAATATATATGTAAGATAACAATGGTTGTGCCCTTGCCAAAGGCAAAGCACACCCAATAAATATAGCTGCAGGCAGCAATGGCGGGTTCCTCCATAACATTTCAAACCATTACCAAATTGACATGACACAGACATGTATTTCATACATGTACACAACATTTCAAGACAACTGGATCAATGGCTGATTTTAAGTCATTTTCTGATATTCTTCACAAATTGTCACTGTAGAGAAATTTCCATGCTGCCGACATTATGGGTTCTTGACACTCTTTTGTTCCCCATGAGCAATATAAGGCATGCGTACCAACTTTTAGACATTTTGGACAAACAGGGTTAA